>NC_053124.1:729970-824970 GCF_010015445.1 Perca fluviatilis | reverse complement strand
AAGAAGAACCAACCTAAAAAGGAGGTCAATATGCTAATGAGAATAAATAGGTTTTTACCAACGACTTGAAGATAGCAAGGTTGGGAGCCGTTCTGATCTCTATAGGCAGGGTGTTCCACAGACGAGGCCCTGCCACCGCAAAAGCACGCTCCCCTCTCCGCTTTAGTCTGGCACGAGGGGCCACCAGCAGAGCCTGGTCGTGTGATCTTAGGCTTCTGGGAGGAGTGTACGGATGAATAAGTTCGGATAGGTAGACGGGAGCTAAGTTATGTATAGATTTGAAGACAAAGAGAAGGATTTTGAAATCTATTCTCTGTCGAACGGGCAGCTAGTGTAGAGATTTGAGAATAGGAGAGATATGGTCATATTTGCGACAGTTAAGGATAAGTCTGGCCGCAGCGTTTTGGACTAACTGAAGACGGGCAATTTGAGAACTAGATATACCACAGTAGAGTGAATTGCAATAATCTAGCCGACACGTGATGAATGCATGAACCGCCATTTCCAGAGTTATCGGGGTGAGAAAGCCTTTGATTTTAGATAGTAAACAAAGTTGGAAGAAACCGAAGCTGATTACAGATGAGATGTGTTTATCAAATTTTAAGGACTGGTCCACGAGAACACCCAAGTTCCGCACTCCTGCAGATTTAAAAGGAGAAAGACTCCACAAGTCTAGGCTTGTACACTGGGACCTTTCACTCAGGCTGAAAACAATGACCTCGGTCTTATCATCATTTAAATAGAGGAAATTTTGAGCCAGCCATGCCTTCACCTCCTCTAAGCATAGCAGGAGAGAGTTTAACGCTGCCGGATTATTTCTCCTGATTGGCATGTAAATTTGGGTGTCGTCCGCGTAAAAATGAAATAATACATCATGTTTCCTTAAAATAGTATAGAGAAAATAGAGAGGGAGCCAGAATGGAGCCCTGTGGAAGACCACAGGTCAGAGGTGCCATGGAGCTGGAGAAATTGCCCATATATACAGCTATATGTAACTGCTATGTATTCCAGTTTCAAATATTTCTAACATTCATTGTAACAAGCTAATCTCAAGAGGAAACTGCCCTCCTGAGCTGCATTATTACATGATATTCAATTAAATTTCAATTAAATTCAATTTATTTATAGTATCAAATATATATCAAATATTCAATATTATTGAACTGTTTCTCCCACTCTCTTGAATTGTGTATGTATCCTGTATGTGTGTACTTAGAGTGCATGGAGCAGACCACGCACAGAGCCTTCATTGTGTTTGACCTAGGAACCAACCAGTTCTCTAATGTTAGAATACTACCCTGACCCAGGTTTGTTGAGTGGTTAAAACACTTCTGTAATTTGGAATATGCAACACAAAAAATATAAAGGTATTAAAAAGGATTTCTCAATAAGACAATCCTTCAAAAGAAAGTAAAAATGCAGGAGTGGCCTTGTTAGGTTAATGCATAATGTGCTTTGAAACATATTACTAAAACAAATTTGCTCTTTTTTTTATTTCCCTGTCGGGACGGGATAAAGTTATTGAACTTAATTAAAGTCAATTCAATTTCCATAAAGCAGACCTGGGGCCTTGGCCAGCAGCAGTAGTAGTAGTAGTAGTAGTAGTAGTCATGTGGGTATAGTTGGAGAGAGAGGCAGGTAGCAGCAGTAACAATGTCAGAAACAGCAGGAGTACTACTATTAGTCATGTCTTTGTATTAGTATTAGTATTCATACAGTATTTATGATGTGATATCAGTATTATTATTAGTAAGTAATAAGGGCAATACTTTTCAGTTCAAGAAAATGTACAAGAAAAGAAATAGACAATATGAAATTGCCAGATACATTTTAATTTGTAATTATTATTTTTAACTTAGTTTCTTGGTCTTCTCTCTCTTTAATTTGACTAATTTAAGACTGTTAAGGGGCGCCTGGGTGGCTCGCCTGGTGGAGCGTGCGCCCCATGTGCAGAGGCTCGGTCCTCTCCGCGGCAGCTGCGGGTTCGGTTCCGACCTGCGGCCCTTTGCTGCGTCCTGTCAAATGAAGGCCTAAATGCCACAAAAAAAGAATTAAAAAATAAATTAAAAATATTGACTGTTAACTGACCAACAGTTTGGATATTTCTGTTTGTTGTCTCATCTGAGAAAGGGGCTGGTGAAATAAGATGTTTGTCTTTATCCAGCTCCTTTCCAATCATGGATATGTAATGTAATATAAAAAATAATTTATGGTTGGATTATAACAATTTTTTTTTTTTTCATGAGAGGTATAAAAGCAAAGTGATACGAGTAGTAGAAGTAGTAGTAGTGGTATTAGTATTTGCAACTAGTACTAGTGGTAGTAGTAACAGTAGCAGTAAAGCCGGTGAAGTTGCAGTAGTAGTATTAGGGTTAGGTATACTAACAGTATTCCTATTTATTTTTTATTCATTTAATTTAACCTTTATTTATACATCGAGACACAGGAACTCATTCTCCAGAGACAAAATACACAACATCAGTTACAGACAGACCAACAGATTACAGCAGTATTAACCATATTTAACAAATACTACATACAACAGTTGAACAAAGGTTCAAATATTATATAGAATATTAAATATATATTAAATAAATATTAAAACACTAAAGTACTAAAAACTAAAACAAGATTCCAAAGATGTTTTTTTTCCAGTGCCGTTAAAATGAGTTCACAATCCTGTAGCGGGATCAAGCTGGACTATTTTAGGTCCTGCTGCAGTGTCTTCCAGGCTCTGTACTAGTGCTGCTGTAGCTCCTGACCCTCCGTGTTTTCCCATCCAGTCCCTGTGTTGTGGTGTCTGGTAGATGTGAAGAGCACTGAGTTGATGAATGTGTGTGTTATCTGTGCAGCACTCTGGCTCTGACCCGTATCAGCTCAGAGGATGAGGCCATCTACCAGTGCATCGCTGAGAACAGTGCTGGCACTAACCAAGCCAGCGCCCGTCTAGCCGTGGGCCAGGCTAAAGACCTGCCCGCCGCCCCCCAGGGCCTCACAGCCATCGGGCTGTCCACCATTGCCCTGCAGATCACATGGAACCAGCCACCCGCCAACGTCACCGACAGCATCATCGGATACGTCCTGCACATCCGCAAGATAGGAGGTAAGTGTCAGCTCACCCTCACAGCAAGAGTTGACTGTTGAAAGATACCATCTGTACCTCACATTCAAAAAGGATCAGTTCTAATAAGATAACTCAATGTAAATGGCTGTGTGTGTTTGGTTCAGAGCCTGACAGTCTGGAGCTGCAGGAAGCCATCAGTAAAGATACCTTCCAGCATGATGTGACCAACCTTGAACCAGCCACCACCTACTCCCTCTACCTGAAGGCCTACTCTCCTCTGGGAGCCAGCCAGCAGTCCTACACGGTGGTGACTACAACACTAGGGGGTGGTAAGAACACTGTCTGTCTCTATAGTGAATCACATTGGTTGACATACCAAAAGATAGAGAAGATCAGTGAGAATAATGTTCAAAACAATATGGTCAAAATCTTGAAAAAGCAAGAAGGCTCAAAAGTCAAGTATTAGGAATTAGACAACCCAGAGAAGTCACGCTAAAAAATGTAGAGGCTAAATGTAAGAAAGACCTAAATATCCTGAGATGCTTATGCACACAAACATGAGGTTGTGCATCAACCTTTCTGCATTCTTCAGCAAATTCTCTTTGCACTACATTTTATTTAAACATTTTTATATAGAAAATTGAGTGCTTGTGTAAAATAGTCCTGTACACTATTGGAAATCTGATGTTTAAAGAGCAAATATGGTGCAAGAACATGATATTATAAGTTTATGAGTCTTGATATATTTCTATGAATGATATAAAACTATGAATGATACGTATGTTATGCAATAGCATCACTACATTGTAAAATTAAACCGCTTTGGTATGAAATGAAATTGCTATACTTCAATAGTTTCCTTCATAAGTTGTATTGTTTTACTGGTTTTATCATTCTTCATGTTTCTTTAGTTTTTGTTACCATTCTGTGGTTTTTATACTGTTTTCTTCGCTGAGTGCGCTTCCTGTCAGCTGCTGCAATCAATCAATCAATCAATCAAAATTTATTTGTATAGCGCTTTAAAACAACCAGCAGGTATCCAAAGTGCTTCACATCTGGAGCTAAGAATAGACAACATATCTTGCAATAAGAAGAATGAAATGTAGAAAACAGTAAAATCATAAAAAGGTTACATAGAAACAGAAAGAGGAAATTGTCACCCCACTACTGCGTATTAAAAGCCATTCTAAACAGGTAGGTTTTGAGTTTAGACCTAAAAAGAGCAACATCTGTAATTGTGCGAATATCAGGGTGTAACTTGTTCCAGAGTCTCGGGGCAGCAACCGCAAAAGCCTGATCACCCCATTGTTTGTACCTTGACCTTGGGACATCTAAAACCAGTTGGTTAGAAGACCGCAAAGACCGGCTGTGCTCACGCAGGGTTAAAATCTCAGATAGGTACTCCGGGGCTAGGCCATTAAGGGCCTTAAAAACAAAAAATAAAATCTTAAAATCTATTCTAAAACGCACAGGGAGCCAATGTAGGGTGAAAAGAACGGGAGTGATGTGTGCACGTCTAGATGTATTTGTTAAAAAGCGAGCAGCAGCATTTTGCACAAGTTGAAGACGTGAGATGGAGGTCTGATTCAAACCAACATAGAGAGCATTACAGTAATCCAACCTTGAACTAATAAAAGCATGGATGGCTTTTTCTAGATCATGCCTGTTAAGGAATGGCTTAACTTTAGCCAGGAGACGGAGCTGGAAAAAGCTCATTCTAACAACATTGCTGATTTGTTTGTCAAACTTCATGTTGCATTCAAAAGTAACCCCCAAATTTCTGACAGCTGGCTTAAAATATGAAGCCAGTGCTCCAAAACTCAAGGATGGACCGTTTGTCGTGCCTGAAGTACTGAAGATGATACACTCCGTTTTATCTTCGTTCAAGTTTAGAAAGTTTTGTGACAGCCACAACTTAATGTCAAATGACCACATTCTTCAACCAAACCTGCTCTGTTCTCATGATCTCTTTTGAGGATAGTACTGTTTTTTTGTTCAGTCTATCAGCTCGTCTTGCATCGTCTCCTTTTTCTGTCTCCGCTCTCCATCCAGTGCCGACCCCTCCCACCTTCTTCACTAAGGTAATAAACTCCAGCACCGTGCAGGTCCTCTGGGAGCTCCCCAGTAAGGCCGGCAAGGCTGAGGGCTTCAGGCTGTCCTACCGCAGGGTCCCTCACGCTGACTTCAAGAGGCCAATCCAGTTGCCCTGTCACATCAATGCCCACACCATCTCTAAACTGGGTGAGTCTCATACCTTAATCATGCATACAATTAAATCTTGCCATGTTTTACAATGACTCTGACTGTTCATGCATGTCAAAGTAAATTTACTGAAAACCTTTGTTCCCGCCCACATTAATTAATATGTGAACAGCAGCATCTGTCTCTCCTCTGCTTGTTTACATAGGGACACCTCAGGGCTCAATACCTGCTGTAACCATAACAACACACTGATCTTGGTCACCTACAAAACAATATGATTCAGTTGGCACACAAGACATCAGCTGCACTGTGCCGTATTCTATTATTTCATTATATTTCAATGGCAGAAATGGGAATACAGATTGTATTCATGTATTCATTCATATGTACAACTTGAATACAATCTGGCACTTACACCACTGACTCCCAAATGTGTTGCATTGTTGATTATGTGGTGTTCAGTAAACATCCCCCCTTTGCTGGCCTGACCATCAATATGTCTTCATTTTTTTGTACATATGGGTAGGTGTGTATGGTGTCAAAGCGGAATGTGCCACCTTCACCGAAAACTATTAGAAACTACAGACCTGTCAAATAAAGTGTTACCACATTTACTTATGGCACATCTACAATATTATATTAATTATGCATATATTATATTAATATACAAGAACATATTTCACATAAATTGCAGTTTACATAAAGGCTGAATAAAGAAGGTTATTGACACATTAATGAGTCCACTGATGTACCTGATTAAGTCTGTCTGTCTATAATCAGTCAACCTTTGCTGCAGCCCACACTGTCACTGAAATCACTGAACACACATTCACAGCACAAGTGCTGTCAATGATCATTTCCTGTGTCGCATGACAATTTCCTCACGAGTTCATCCTCAAACAGCACTGTATTTAATTACAGCTGAAAGTGTGGCCCCATGGCTCAGCATACACATTATGTCTTAGTCACAACAGGCGCTTGGCCTATTAAGTATTGCATAATGATCAAGACCATTTCTGTAAAATGTGTGGTGCCACTTACAGATGTGTGGTCCCACTCACTGATGGAGCCAGTTAGATTCACAGCATGTAATACATTCACCAGCGGCCTAAAAAGGATATTTTGATATAACAGGAGATTGTAGAGATGGGTCATCAGTGATGCAGAAAGCCAAGAGGACATGATCTAGAACAAGAATTAGATGTGATGCAAGAACAAGACAATGTGAGATAATATAATGACCTGTTGATGATTTGATAATTGTCTCTATTCCAAGTAATCCAATATTCTCTCTGATCTTTACGGTGTGCAATTGCAATCCCTGCACCACTAATACAATAGACAATGTGTAGGTTTTGTACAAGTATCTGAGTAACTGAGTATCATTGTGAATAAAACAACACATCATCAGGAGAGAGATTCACTTAAAGTGCCCATATTATGAAAAAAAATCACATTTTTCTGTGATTTGGGGTGTTAATTTGTGTCTCTGGTGCTTCCACACGCATACAAACTTGGAAAAAAAAACATCCATGCTGTTTAGAATGATATACGGATTTCTGAATGTCTTCTGCCTTCAGTCTCCAGGTGAGCTGTTCAAAATCTGCACGGCTTTCTACGTCACTAACCGAGACGAGGTGGTTAACCGTAGCATGCTAGCGCTAGCATGCTAGCTCGTTCTCAATGGCAAAACACTGCTACAACACACACTAGTTCACCAAAATCTCCAAAAGAACTACTTCCATGTCCCTATTCTGTAGGTATTCCACGCAAAGTTAGAAGTGCGCCCTCGTTTAGAAGAAGTCTCCCGGCTAATCCTGCCTTGTACTGACTGAAGTTGTAGAAACAAACAGCTGGCTGATGTGTGATCCTTACCTAGCTACTGAGCATGTGCACCTCCCAACAAAGATGGGATAGAAGTGCAATGCCTCACTCTGTAGCTAAAACAGAGACCTGACACAGGGTGAAAAGAGGATCTGCAGCAATGTGCATTACAACAAAAATATGGTGTTTTTTGAAAATTAAACCATGTCAACCTATTCTGGTACAACCTTAAAATACAATTATGAATCTGAAAATGAGCAGAATATGGGCACTTTAAGTCAAGACACAAATCATTCCCCTTTAAAAACGTTGTTTCCAACTCCTGACTGACTCTGCATGGGGCCTATTGTTTTAGAATCGGGAGCAGTGTATGAAGTCAAACTGGTGGCCTACAATGGAAACGGGGAGAGTGACTTCTCCAAGAGACTGGTATCGCTGGCAGAGGAAGGCATGAGTGACCAAACCAGTGGTGAGTATGATCACACACACTGTCCTGGGACAGCTTTCAGAGGGTCCTCTGAAAGCTGTCTGCCTAGACCTCAGTGAGGAAGATTGTTATAATACTGTATTTAGGTAAGTCAGAAGACACCAACTTAAAGGACTTATTGGGACTTTGTCTTATTCAGCGTATCCCCCAGAGTTAGATAAGTCCATACATACCCTTCTCATCTCTGTGCGTGTGTAACTCTATTTGACGCCCCCACCGCTAGCTAAGCCTAGCACAGATCCTGGAGGTAACCGGCTCCATCTAGTCTACTGCTCCCAATAAGTGACAAAATAACGCCAACATGTTCCTATTTACATGTTGCGATTGGTATAGTCACAGCGTGTACAAATAACAAGGTCACATGAGACACCGCCATCTTCTAACCGTATACATTAATTAAAATACAAATAGAAAAATGTTGGACTGGGAATGACATGCAGGAAAGGTCCGCAGGTCGGAGTCAAACCCGCCAAGGACTGCGTCAAGGAGTAAACCTCTATATATATGGCCGCGGGCTCTACCAGGTGTGCTAACCTGGTGACCTAAGTGGGCCTTTTAAATTGGCTAAAATGCATTGAGCTGCTGCCCCCGTGCACAGCAGTACATTGCTTGGCTTCTGTGTCAGTACTCCTGTCTGCTTCTCCAAACTGGGGGCGTGCTAACCGCCATCTACTGTAGGTAATACGCTGACTATCGATAACTACCTAATACAATCCACTTCAAAAGAGCCAAACTATCCCTTTAAGACTATAATACCAGCAATATGTAAAACACCTGAAGAAATGGACCACTTATATGTGCCAAACGCTAGCTTTGCTGAAGCTCTGTTTTTTTCCATCATGAGGATGTTCTTCATTAGTGCTGGCTTTGTTTCCAGGAGGGGACAGTCTGTGTCAGTGCAGGGATGGAGAGGCCTCTCTTGGCAGCATCGTAATTGGCATCCATATTGGCACCGCCTGTATCATCTTCTGTGTTCTCTTTCTCATGTTTGGATACCGTCGCAAGTAAGTGCCAATACACTGTACATCCTTTTTACTTTCTGTTTATACACACATCAAAAATTCTTGATAAATTATAATCTAATGAATTATGTATCATGTTTACTGTACTATGGAAGCCTGGGCCGGACTACTTTATTGATCATTAGGAGTGGCTTTTGAAAATTCTGCACCTTCATGAAATATTCTTTAGCTATGCTAATGTCACATTATGAAGAATCTGTACTCATAGCTCAAACCTGTTTGCAGTCTGTTTTGCAGTAAAGGGACTCAGGACAGCTGGTCTGTACCGAGGGACAACACAGGACACAATGGCATTCCTAAAGATGGAGCAAACCACCCCAGAGTGGAGTCAGTACCTCAGGTAATCACTCAGAATCTGCTGGTCAGAGTTTTTTCAACTTTATTAAACCACTTCATTTATTACATACAGTTTTATTGCACATCCAAGTATTCCTTTCAGTGTAGGGACTTTTCAAAAAAATCTCAGTAAGAAATTGTTGAAGTGACCTCAAGATCAGGAATAGCCTCAGGTAGCTGCCTTTTTAAATGATTTTAGTTCTCAAATGGAGCTTCTAGAAAAACAGTCTTTACAGTAAGTAAAATTAGTCTTCACAGCTAAATAGAACAACCCCTAACAGTCTTATGGTGACATAGTGGACAACCAAGGATAACCTCATATGTACGTTGGTGCACTGCTTGTGAATGTCATTAATGATTTAACTTGAATAGTATCTGATTCCTTGTCTTTGTTTCTCTTGCCTCCATTCTGTCCTGCTGTTGTGACTGGTCCTGCGAGCAGGGGATCTGTTCAGCGCAGTACCAGGTTGTCATTGAGCAGCACTTGTCAGGTTTGCCTGGCACAGACACTGGCTAACATTGCTCAATAACATCAACACCCACATCTCTGTCTTCCCCTCCAAATGTCTGCTACTCATCCAAGCCCCCCATCAATGAGCACCTTCTGTGCCCTATGATAGGGGTCAGTCATAGGTTTAGTCCCCCCAAAACCTGCTGCTAATAGCCTCAAAGTAGCCTCCACAAAACTGTAACAGAATACTTATATCCTGGTCCTTTTCCACCCCACCCCCATCATCCTACCTCAAACCAAAGCTTATTGCCTTTATTGCCTGTGCACATGTAGAAAAAGCCTTCAAAAAGCATTGCCATTGCAGTTGAGGACCTGTCACATTATTTTTCTGTGTACACCAAAAACACATGTCACTTTTCCAGTCGGAGTCTGTTCCATAACCAAAATATTTTATTCCTCAGATCTCCTCTGGTAAGCTGACATGTGAACATGTGCACTATGGTCTTAAAACCATAAATGAAGCCATTATTAGTCTGTTGTGACAGAACTCTCGACTTTGCCTTCAGGTCCTTTGCAATAAGAAAGGGAAGAAACACAGTGGCCTTTGCAAACGCCTTATGAAGGAGAAAGTCTGATTAGAAATGATTGTCTATCACCATACAAGCCATTTAGAGGAACCATTTAAACAGGCATTCTTTAGTCAACTCTTCCTCACCCAAAAGTCCCAAAGAAAGTTACTTTGTTCTGAAAGAACTCTGTCTGAGCCATAGTTAAGGCCAATTTTAGCCTGATTGTGCTGCTTGTGCTAGCCTACCTCAACCAATACCTACTGAAACCCTTCCCCTTCAGCACCTACTTCCCCAACCACTGCCAGTGTACTGTGCCAGTCGCCAACCCGGCCAGTCCAGAGAGTGCTCACCAGGATGACTACCAGGGACAGCATAACTGTGGCAGAGCCTGAATTCCACTGCCACAAGCCTAAGCCTTACTGTACCAGAGATGGACAAGAGCCTTAACAACCTCCTATTCAAGCCAGGTCCCTTTTTGTTTCCGTCAACATGTCTAGTTTTTTGACTGTTGAAATCTTCACCTTTTCTGATCTGACATCAGAAGACATCAAGGAGGCCATGTATTGTTGCCTATGGCTTTCAAATACCCACAAGTGTCCATCTCCAAAGACATATTTGTGCAGAGGATGTAGCTCATGGAAAATATGGACCTCAAAGAGTGCTTGGTGAACATTTAAGCCATGCATCAGATTCTTTTCTATGAAGTACATCAAAGAAAACAAGTTCAAACTACCCGGATGCTTGTTTGATCTGCACAAACCTGATGGCACACCGATGATAAGCCAAAAAAATTACTGTTTGAGGCCACTCTGCCAAGTTAACTCTCCAGATACCAAATTGGTCACCCTGGGACCTTGATGACACTGAGTTGGCGGGGAAAGAAGTTTTAAGGTGATACTTGCCTGAATGCACGGACAAGGCTTGTGCTTCACCGTGTCAGCCTATCCAAAAAGTTCTTCTATGAAAACCAAGCTTAATGATACCCAAAGATGTAAACATTTTGATGGTTTTCTTTATGTTCCTTTGAAAATTATTTTAAGAGAGACTACATTTACTCTAAGTTTTGGATTGTTCCTGTTTGAAAGGGGTCATCTGTGTGTCAAGTGCTTTAACTGAACCCAAGCCAAAAAAATTCTCATGATTTCATTATAATTTTTTAAAATAATATCTTTCATTTCCTTTAGTTTGGTCATTCCAGATGCACCCCTTTAACATGGAACTTTTTATTTTGTTGATTCTAACATTTAACTTTTAAAGAGTAACCAAATGAAGATGTCAAATATTTTGAAAGACTTTCTATGTCAATACTAAATACTAAGAAATACTTGCTTTCTTTTTTAAAGTAGTTGAATTCTTACCAAATATTTAGCTAAAGAAATATGTAACCAAATACCTCTACATTTTAAACATTCAGAGTCTTTACCTTTACACTTGCTCATAACCAAAGCACAGCAACATGCTTGTGAGCGTGATAGTATACATGTGTGTGACTGGCTAACAATAGGAGAACCTTGAGGGCAGCGGCTTTGAGAAGAAACCACAAATTTAGATTCAAAAAGTTGCTTTTGACACAAGTTAATTTTTACATAGCTCCCAAAAGTCCAGCTGAAATTGAATTCCATGTTTCCCTTTGAAAAGAAAATCAGTCCCCAAAAAGAAATGAGCATTTCTTATGTACAGTATCTCTAAATACCCTTTTTTCTTCCTCTCAATGATGGAAAACCATAGCAATTTAATTTAAAAGTCACTTCGACATCATTGTTGACTTTAAAAAGGGATGAGTGATTGTGATTTCAGATAGACTTTAAAAAGGTTTCCCAACTGAAAACATGAAAAAATGCTTGGAACCAGAATTTCAAGCATGACAACTTGACTTGAATCATTAACCAAAAGTGCGTGTTGCCTTAAGCTTTTATGGCCCTCAAGGTTTACTTTAAAGCAACACTATGTAACTTTTCCCGCTTCAGTCCCCCTACAGGTTGTCTCATTGGAACTACAGCTCGCACTTCGGTTCCCACGCAAGCTGTAGTTCCAATGAGACAACCTGTAGGGGGACTGAAGCGGGTAAAGTTACATAGTGTTGCTTTAACCCTTATATCAGTGTTTCAATTTTACTCAAAGAAAAGACAGGGGCTTTCCCCCTCATCTCCTCTCTGTCACAACTGAAAGCTGTTAAACCAATGCGATACCAAAAAGTGTATTTGATATGGAAGACCTAAAAAGTCAACATGTTTTTGTAGTGTGAAGTGTGTAGCGGTTAAACTAGTTTTTAAAATGGAAAGCATTTGCTGCTTCTGTTTGAAATGATTCATTGCTCTGCCTCTTTTCATTTGAGTCTTTTGTTCTTCCTGCTGTGCACAGGAAAAGTTGCCAAAATGCAAATGTTTGCTTTTTTTTTAAAGTTTATTATTGTTAATTATTATTAGATCTGATAACATTAATTATGATAATTTCAAATGTTTTTTTTGTTTGTTTTTTGTACGTGTAAGAATGATATGAAAATGATTGTTAGGATTACTTTGTGATGGTCTTTGAGCAAGTGATGTGAGTTTTCCAGAGATACTAAATTTAAGGCTGCAAAGATTTTGAAGCCAAACTCACGTTCTGCCCTGGAGAGCCAGTAACTAGAAGAAAAAGCACCACAAAAAAGGAAGAAAAAAAAGGTAGGAAAGTAGAAACTGGCTGCTAGTACCAAGGAGAAACAATGCTTTAATGATTATAAGTGCTTCTCTGTTCTCTAAGCTTTCCACGGTGTATTGATGCCCACTGACAACCTAAAGCTTTAACCTGTTGTGACTGGGGTACTGTCCTTGGTCTTTGGCCAAAATGAAAAGGTTTGGAGATAAAGGATTGCCTGGAGATAAGCTGCAGCTGGAAACAGAGACCAGGCTGGGACTTGGAAGGCTTTCACATTACATGTTTCCTTTATATGGTACAGTCACATAAAAATGGTGTCAGTTCACGCAAATGACAAAAAAAACCTCATAGTTAATTTACCAAGGTTACCAAGGTCTGTCACCAGCCTGGTTCAGTGGAAGTGAATGGAATCGTTGTCAATTGTAAAATTGGACTATTTCACTTTTGAAAAAAAGAAATAGGAATTGTTTTGAATGAATACATAAGGAATAAAACACACCTTTGCTTGATTGATTATACATATGCTGCGAGTCTTACTTTGCATAGTATGGCCAGTAGTGCATGGTGGAAATTGATGTAACTTTAGATAGAGATTGTTGCGTTACTGGCATTACTTACTTAGTTCATTGAGTAATCTCTACTTGTGCTTCTGTTACACTATGTTGGAGCATTGTATCCCGTAATTCACCACTTGTGGCCACTGTGTTCAGCAAAGGTGACATAGGTTAACTTTAAACCGTTTAAAAATATATTTGAAAAACTCAACAGCAGTTGTACTTTCTACTATCTAGATACCCTAAAGGGTAAGAGGGAAAATGTGTTTTTTGTGATTTGTATGAACTGACCCTTAAATGTTATTTATTTATTTATTTAGCCTGAGGGCCCCTGTTGTTAAGTCTTTAAGTTGTGAAGGTAATTACAAGATAACACCAGTACTTTGCAATAGAAACTGTGGCGCTCATATGACAAACTTCGGTAACACTTTACTTTAAGTTTTCTACATAAGAGTGACATGACACTGTCATGAATACATGACACTCACACGACACTGTCATGACACAGTCATGACAGTGTCATGACACAGTCATGACACATGAACCCTAATCTCAAACCTAACCATAACCATAACGTATCATGACAAAACCGAATGACACTTACTAAAAAAGAGTTATGTCATAAACGTTTATGACTTGTTTATAATGTTTTATGACATGTTCATGACAGTGTCATGTCACTCTTATGTAGAAAACTTAAAGTAAAGTGTAACCCAAACTTCTAATAAATTGCATATTTACTGTCAGTTAATATCCTGATGGTACTTAGTGTCCATAAGCTACTCTTCTTTGTAGCAAGGTATTGTTTCTGTTGATAGCTGCATGTAGATAAAAGTGTATGATAATGAACACAGAACAAGCATGACTGCAAAACAAAAGTTGGTGTAAAATTTTACCTTTTCACATGATTATTAAAGCGTGATAGTTTAAACTACAAAATATTTAAGAGAAGAGCTAAACGTATCTGCTAACATGTGATAGCAGCATTCTTTAACTCTCTAATTAGTGCCAAACAGCTTGGTCTCTGTGACTGCAGACTGCTCTATCTGAATGTCTGGACTTTTTCTCCTTCCTTGATCACATTCCAACATGCCTAAAACCAAATAAAGACATTTTGCTATTAACGTTTCTCTCTATCTATTTTACTTTTGTTAGCAATTCAATAGATTACCTCAGTTAGTCCCTTGATACATCTACATCTACATATTTATTTTTTTATTGGGCTTTACACCCAAAATGTGTATATAATAATGTGTACAAAATAAGCCGATTTAAGGACATTTCTTGTTCCATATACATTTCTTGAAGAGTGCTGTACGTTTCTTAAACCTGCATTTGGTCTGAGAGGGATATTTTGAAATTAATACATGAATTTAGGCAATATTTTCATTTTTACTATATTTCTTCTGCCTATCATGGATATAGATTAGGGCATTCACCTTTCTATAGATTTATGTGATGAGTTTATTATTACTTCATAGTATGTTTGTTCTATAATTTCTAAATGAGGTGGTATTTTGATGCCCAAATATGTAAAATGAGATGAAAGCTTCAAAGTAAAGTATTGGTTTATATATTGTCTTTCATTTCCGTTATGCAGCATTAGTGATGATTTTGAAGCATATACTTTATATCCGGAGATACTTACGGTGGCCGGGAAGTGCAATGCAACATTACAAAGAATGAAACACTTTTACATTTTGGAAAACAAATTTACATTTTGGAAAACAAATTTACATTTTGGAAAACAAAATAACATTTTAGAAAACAAATTTACATTTTGGAAAACAAAATAACATTTTAGAAAACAAATTTACATTTTAGAAAACAAATTTACATTTTGGAAAACAAAATAACATTTTAGAAAACAAATTTACATTTTGGAAAACAAAATAACATTTTAGAAAACAAATTTACATTTTGGAAAACAAAATAACATTTTCGAAAACAAATTTACATTTTAGAAAACAAATTTTCATTTTGGAAAACAAATTTACATTTTAGAAAACAAATGACAGATTCTTCACGGAAAGGGAATGTACCACATACCGGAAGTGATGAGGTGTTGTATACATGTCGCCTTGACTACGGCAGTTATGGATCGAATGCGTCAATAGAGCCGCCATCTTGGAACAGGGGAGGCACTCCCTTATATACTGTCTATGGGCCGTCCTTAATGCATCAGCGTCAATGTAGGCAAAGGTCTAACGGAAATAAAATCACTATAAATCGTCAAAATCTCATGCGATGTTCTAGTTTTTTTAAACAAAAAGACAAGGAGACTAATTAATGTGTTAATACAAAGAATATTTATTATAATCAGTTCACAGATATGAGTACAAACGGAAACTTCACCATTCTGAACTAAGAGGTTCTGCTTCAAAGTGAAGTTTAAACAGACTGAAATGTCCAGGCTCACTCCCCCACTAATGATTCATTTATTTCTGCATGTATTTATTTATTTAACGAGACTTTAAGTCGTGTTTCGTCGTCCACAGTCCGAAGTCCCGCCAGACTCCCTTTAGGAAACCTGTGATTTAAACTTCAGCAGGCTGTGACAGTCCGCCCGTTCAGTCCTGGATCTGATTCTCCCGGGCTTCCCTTCCCTCCAGCGGGCCCCAGCAATACGGCCTGGGTCTCCAGCTGCGTGGTGTCGGTTTTGGCTCCCAGGAATGGGCAGTGAGCTCCAGGTCCTGCAGCTGCAGACGGACTCCAGCTGCCCCCTGCTGTAGCTTCGATCCGGCCGCGGCTGTCGACACGTTCCCTGTTTTTCCAATGTTTCCGTCAGGTCCGCATCATATAAAAACTCCAAACACCGACCACACGTGAAAGTCACCATAAACTTCATTCACGCCATATACTCACTCACAACAACACAAATTGACTGCGCTCACCAACAACACCTCATCACTTCCGGTATGTGGTACATTCCCTTTCCGTGAAGAATCTGTCATTTGTAAATTTGTTTCGGGACTGGTAAAAGTGTTTTGCATCTTGTTAATTTGTTTTCTAAAATGTAAATTTGTTTTCGAAAATGTAAATTTGTTTTCTAAAATGTTATTTTGTTTTCCAAAATGTAAATTTGTTTTCTAAAATGTAAATTTGTTTTCGAAAATGTTATTTTCTTTTCCAAAATGTAAATTTGTTTTCTAAAATGTTATTTTGTTTTCCAAAATGTAAATTTGTTTTCCAAAATGTAAATTTGTTTTCCAAAATGTAAATTTGTCTCGAGCTTTGTAAAAGTGTTTCATTCTTTGTAATGTTGCATTGCACTTCCCGGCCACCGTAGATACTACCAGATTGGTCATTGTTTGTTTGCTTGTGTCTAGTCTAAGGTTGTACTATTTTCTTTTCTCTCTTTCATAGTTATTTAGTTTGTTTGTTGTTGTTTTTGTTGTTTGATTTGTCATTGAGATAAGATGATACATCTTAAGACGTATACACTGGTAGTAGGATCAATTTCTGAGACGAGCCAATTCCCTGCGGGAGCCGGTAGCTGGTTTCACTAATGGCAGCCTCATCCCGGAACACACCTATTTGCATGTAGAGACACACACACACACACACACACACATACTATACCACAGTCATAACATAGGTGATGTGATGACACCTGGGCAAGATCGAAAATATCTATTTACTGATCAAGTTCCTGAGATGCAGTTGAAAGCTCTGAAAAGGCAAGTAAGTGGAACTTTGAGTTCCGATTGTTTTGTCACACTCTCTAAAGGAGCATGCTGCACTTCCTAGTTCAAACAGGATGATATCATGCAAGTTAAACATATTCAATAAAACCAAATATCATGGTTGATTCATTCATGCTACCTATCAACATCACAAATCATTTTGAAAGCTAACCTGCTAAGTGTTAAAGCAATCATTTATTTAAAACACACAAACAATCTGAGAGAATTGTTCACTGCATATTTCACCATATATAAAGTTCAACATAAATAGACTGATATGATTCTTAACCACACCATCATTATTATAATATTCAGAACCCTATTGTAACACAGAAGACACGTCTGTCACAACTTTCATGGATATTGTCCAGAAGACTTTTATTGAGCATATATGAGATTGATACTTCACATCACACCTGTTTGCACTTAGAGAATAATAATGTTGGTACAGTAACATGCAGTACATTGTTACATATAAGTTACATATACATTCACATAAGTTGCACTTATGTTGATCATATAATTGCATACATAACAGGATATTTCTTGCTGACAGATTAATTCAATTCAATTTAATTTATAGAGTCAAATCATACCAGAAGTTTTATCAGGACACTTTTTAGATAGAGTAGGTCTAGATCCCACTCTATTTTACAAAATCCTAATCTCGCATTGCAAGACCTATCTCCACATAATTTACAGAGATCCAACAATTCCCCCAAGAGCAAGCATTTGGTGCGACGGCAGCGAGGAAAAACGTCTTTTTAACAGGCAGAAACCTCGGACAGACCCTGACTCTTGGTTTGCAGCCATGTGCTTTGACCAGTTGGGGAGAAAGAGACTGACAGTGAGTGAGAGTGAGAGAGAGACACACAGAGAGATCTGTAAAGATTGACAAGGATCTTGAAAAGAATGACCCTCTGCTCACCATAAAATACTACACCAAAGAAAAGGTCACAGTCCAGGGGAATGGCCAACCGGGAGTCCTTTGAAGAGGCATTCTCCCTGTTAAAAAGCAGAGGTGGACACCAAGAGGATCAATGTCCCCTCTGACAGTAAAGATGATGAGAGCCCAAAAGAGAACCCCACCACCTTGTCCATCTCTGCCCCTCCCACACCTGCCAGCTCCACCATCCAGCTGAATGAGAGTATGGCCCTGATGGAGCTGAACATTGCTGAATTCAAAGAGCTGACCCAGGCCAGGCTGCGTGACCCCCAAAACAACACCGTGCAGCAGCTCCAAGAGAAGCTCCAGCAGCTCAAGAGAGACAAGCAGACCTTGACATCTGACTAAAACAGAAAAACAGTGTGATCTGTGCTCATTTAGCCAAAGTGAAGGGGGATGCTGAGAATAGAGAAAGGAGCTTTGCCAGGCAAGTCCAACACCTGACAGACCAGCTCTCTGCAGTCCCCACAATGTCAGCTACAAAGACACAGACTCTCCCTGTCACTGTCCCAAACCCCTGCTTTGTCTCTTTCCTACGGTCTCTGCTAGGCACCCAGCCCAACAACACCCTGGCACCTCCTGATTCACCCACACAGCTATCTGCCAACCGCCAGCTCTGCCCAACCCAGCTTCCCTCCACTCAGCCTGAAGAACAAGCCCCACAAGTGGTACTGTTCACTGACTGAAATAGGAAATTCCTGGACACAAACAAGCTTTTTCCTGGTAAGAAAGTGCTGTTGAAATGCTGCAACACTACTGGCTAGGCAATGAAGCTGTTGAAAAGGGAGCCCCTCAGGAACCCTTAATGTCCCTCCACATATTTCTGCTTCTAACTGGAGATCTGAATGGACAAACAGGAATTGAACCTGATATAATCTACCCACAGGGCAGCAATCATATTTTTGGTCAAGCCCCCCTGTTTATCACGCCAAACAATCACCCGTCGGAACAACCTGGACTCTGAAATGAATCGAAGTGGCAGGGAGATGCATCTCTGTCAGCCCTTAGGCCTGTACATAGTTAATGTTAGGATCAGAGGGGACTCTTTATTGAGATTCACATACTCCTCAGCTCTTGCGTCTAGTGTAGTAGTGCATTCACTGTAGGATGTTTTGACCACAACCAAATTGATGTGTTCTTTAAACTCTCAGGTCAAACAAGTGACACCAAAAAACAATCCAGTAAGCTGTTTAAATTCACTCCTACTTACAGATGCCCAAGACAGTAAAAAACAAATCAAAATCATCATGGCTTTGAACTCACCTGATCTGATGAATCACATATGCCCCTACCAGAGATGGTGTAAACAAGGCCATTGATGATATCAATATGATATTTCACAAGGCAGCTCTTAAAACTGACCTCATAAATTAAAAATGGAAGCCTGTAAAAATGCTAAATGCTGACAAACGGTTCAATCAAGAATGCAAGACCATCAGAAAAGACTTGAGAAAAAAAGCAAACAAAAAAATTGCCAACCGAACAACCCAGCCTTATGCATTAGAAACAATGAAATTGTAATGAAATATGTACAATTAGGAACAAAAAGCTTAATAATTCCCACATTAAATTTGAAGATATTTATTGGATATTGGAGTTCAATACAAAGCAACTACAGACATTACCCATCCAAAATGGTAATGTCTTGAGAACAAATTTTTTAAATCTCTACATAGACATACCAATAACTAATAAATTCAGATCAATGTATTATTCAAGAAGAACTTCAGACATTAAAAGAAAAAATTAAGAATACCAAAAACCACTTGATTTCCTAATTACTTGGAAAGTTATTTGGGATAACAGACAAAA
Organism: Perca fluviatilis; assembly: GCF_010015445.1. Classification (NCBI taxonomy): domain Eukaryota; kingdom Metazoa; phylum Chordata; class Actinopteri; order Perciformes; family Percidae; genus Perca; species Perca fluviatilis. Next base: position 805,380 of record NC_053124.1, on the reverse strand, counting down.
TCTATCCAGCCGGAGGAAAGCTTGTGGTCCAGACAGCATTTAAAATGAAATTTTTAAATGCAGCACCCCAGGGATGCAGGGTGCAATGTTAAAGTTGTGGCAAATGTGTCAGCAGCTGTCTAGGAAAATTGTTAAATTCTGATTAAATATTTTAATATTCTAAATAAAAGAATTCTAGATTTTCTTCAAGAACACTCCACTATCCAGCTTTCTACTCTATTTGGCATGAAGGGCTTTATTACAGACTTCTACACTGTGGTATAGGGGGCAAAATATATTATCTGATTAAATCAATGTATTTGGAAATACGTCTGCTGTTAAAATTGGAGGCAAACTAAAATTCTTCACCCAGAGAAGAGGTGTTCGGCAGGGTTGAAATTTAAGTTAGACTTTATTTATTGTATTGTATTTAAATGAGCTTGCTGATGAGTTAGACGAATGTATTGCTCTTGGCCTCTCCCTCCTAGATAGAGAGGTGAAGTTCTATGTTGATGACCTCGTTCTACTGTCTCCTACTGAAAAAGGACTACAGCAACAGCTGGACATCGTAGAAAAATACGTAGTAAATATGAAGAAAACTATTTAACATAAATAATCATATCATTGAAGAAAGCGTTAAAGAGTTTTACCTACCTTGGCAATAACAGCATCAGGGAGTTTCAACATGGCAGTGAAAGCTGAAACAGCTCTAAATGCAATTAAGAGAACATTTTATTATTTCAAAATTAAAATTAAAATCTGTCTTGAAATATTAGTGTCATGCAGTCCATTGCGCTGTATGGTAGTGAAGTATGGGGTCCACTCAGTCATCAGAGCTATACCTGTTGGGACAAACATCCAACAGAACCTTTACTTGCAGAATTCTGCAGATACATTTACACATACCCAGAAACACACCCAACAAATGCAGGATGAGCAGAATTAGGCAGATATCTACTAATAATTTGCATTCAAAAGAGAACGTTTTAACCACATGAAATCCAGCCACCCAAGACACCCTCCACTCCAAAGCCTTTCAAGAGCTGAGCCCAGAAAAGATTCCCCCATATCCGTTTTTGCTGAGGCTAGCTGCCCCCACTCAGGCACACTCTGACCAGTCTCACAGCAACACTGTTTTCCAAACACCAATCAGAGTAAAGCAACCTATAAGACAATATAAAGAAATATATCTGGAAAATTGGAAAGAAAAAACTAAAAGCTAAAGTAGACTACAATGTTATCTAGCCCTAAAAGACAGAATATATCTGTACTGTCAGAGATAAAAATGTTGTGTTGTTGTTATGTTCTTAATGTATAGTTCTGTATGACACAGACCTCTCTAGTCGCCTCGCCGCCAGCTGAATTGTCTATTTTACAAATATTAGTTGTGCTTAATGTGGTTGATGCTCAACGGTGATGGCATGTGGGTTTAAGGACCTCATCAGATCACCAGTCTCCTGCCTACTCTGCTAACCTTCTGCTAGCCTCCTGCCATATCTGCTAGCCTGGGCTAGCTAGCTACCTGGCTCAAGTTTTCAAATGTAAACATCAGAGTAAACACAGAGGTGGAGATGGCTATCAGCTACGACCTATGGCTACGATCCCGACTATATGGACCAGCAAGACCATCACTGTGTCCATCTCCATCTTTATATCAGAGGGGCTACCGAGTCAAGCGTGGAGGAATTGACAACTGACTTCTCTGCTGGGCATGCTGCTAGCCAGTGTGTGTTTCCAGTAGGATGTCTGGAGCTGTGGTGTCCTTTGGCTAAGACTTGCCTGGATCCTAGAGTGCCGGTGCCATTCAACCAAGTGACCCTTTTCTGTGTGCCGATCTGACGGACACATTGTATATATACTATATGATGAATCATGCACAAGTTGAAGGAGCTGATGGGATAACTTTTTACTGGAATTGTACCTTGTACGATTTCATGTGGCAGAAAAAAATTGATGATTGATTGATTGTGTTAATGTTCATATTGCTGTTTTATTTTGTAGGGTACTGTCCAAATATTTGGACAAACTTTATTTTGATGCTTTAGCAACACTGTTATTAAAACTTGCATGCCAATAAAGCCCCTTCGAATTAAATTGAATTGAGAGAGAGAGTGATAAAGAGAGACAGAGAAAAAAGAGAGATGTACAGCATTACAATAATGATACGATAGCAGCAGTGGGCACCGAGCTGCAGCCACGATCCAGGTGCCACCACAATCCAAGGAAATCTGCGAGGTGAGAAAGCACATGGACTCCGGGGAAGAAGCTTAGTTAACATGCATTAATGAGACATGAATGCACACAAATAGAGAGAGAGGAGGAGAGAGGAGATCAGTGTGTCATAAGTACCCCAGCAATCTTAACCTATAGCAGCATAACTAAGTGTTGGTCCAAGGCAAACCTGAGCCAGCCTACAAAGGGTTGGTTGATTATCTGACATCCGTGAAGAGAAGAAGAGATGATCACAGTTCTACGGCTCACACAGTCCTAGAGAGAAAAGCCAAGTTGTTCACCTTCCAGTATTGTAGTCATGGATGAGCATCAAACAGCTGATACCTTCACTAAGGACATTGGTTAATTCCTCAGAGTCAGATCACCACGGTTTAAGCAGGATTCCCACTATGCTGGTTTGAGCTTAGATCAGACTCCATTTCCACTGGAGCTCGAGCACTTCCACCAGAAAGACGATCCACAGAGCGAGGTGAGGCATTGTTGATTCGGTGACCGCGGCAGCACGCTACCACGTCAGCGAGGTCGGCCCGAAAAGACGTTCTGTAGATGTATTTCAGGTTACCAAAGATAATATTTTTTCATGTTTTTTCTTATGCTGGTTGGAACCAGTTCAGATCTAAGGTAGTAGTGTCTAAATGAAAAAGGAGTTAATAATCACATTGAAGTTATCGATGCGATCTTGAGTGCAGTGATCACCACGGTATTGTCTGTTCCGATATCCAGAGGAAGCATGTATGATAAATTGTATCAAAGGATCTGACGGATGAATCTTGATCTAAACCACTTTATTTGAAAGTGACCTGTGATAAGTGCTATCCATAGTACTGATGCTGCGTTGCATTTACCTTGGAAGTCAGAAGCCGGAGCTGGGAATGATGTCACACCTGAGTTGACCGCATTCCAGCACAACAAGTCGGAATAACTGTTATTTTTACAGTGGGGTTAGCTCTAGCCAAATTAGCTATTGTTAGCAATGCCAGTTGATAACAACGCATTACACTGTATTTTGTGCATATAAACACTGTGGGAACATGTCCACAGATAGTTGGACAGTACTGTGTGCACGACTGGTTTAATGAGACACAACTAAGACAGAAGTGCTAATAAATTGTATGTTACTACAACTTTCACTACTGTTGTCACACGGAGCAGCCATGTTGGATTTTGAGGTCGGCTTTGCCTGGGGTACCAGGAGGTTCTCTGACTTTCCTAGTCGGAAATCCGACTTCAGGGGGCGTTCCAGTTGAAATGTCTGACTTAGAACTCTTAAATTCTGAATTCCCAGTTCAAATGGAACGCACCATAATTCCATGACTGTTCTAGGTATTCCTACTGTTGGGTATAAGGTATCACTACAACAAAACTAACTCAAGTCATCAGCCACATCCTATTCACCTGTGTGTATCCTTCACAACCTCTGTGCTAAAAATGTAGGATTTAAAATTTGATTTCAACTTTGACACAAGAATTGAATTTGCACTGTTGAGTTCAAAGCTTAGAGAGCTATTGCAACTGACTAGAACTAGCATGTTCCTGTCTTACTAGCATGTTAGTGGGTGGCTTGTCAAATATTCCATATCCTTGATATCAGACGTCAGGTTCCTCCACTAGTTGGCTGTTTGTCAGTACTAGTTGGACACTTGTTTGTACTAGTTGGATATTTTGTTGTACTAGTTGAACAAAATATTTTACAGGTCACTTTTTTTTCAGCAACTAGTGGAACAGCAACTAGTTATAGCAGAAGCCTTACTAGTGACGCTGGGTAGTGTACTAGTAGCACCAAAGTCCAAACTAGCCAGCTGTTTGACGCACTAGTGGAACAACATGAATTCAGGTTACTAGTTTACTAGTGAGCTACGTCTCTCTATACTATACTCTATACTATACTATACTAACTCTATACTAGTTAACTAGTGAGAGCCAAAATTCACTAGTGAAGGCAAAAAATTTTACTAGTTAGCATGTTGAAGCCTCTTTTAGGGTTGGATAACTTTTGTGCATTTTGGCTAGACATTTTGTACCACACTAGATGACTAGTAAAGTCCAAAAACGTTTGTTTGGCTTTTACTAGTTAACTAGGGGAGGAGCCTGATATTAAGAATATGGAATAAATGCTCAAATGGCTTGCCATATATCAGCTCCAATAGTTCACCAACTATCCCTGTGAGTAGTTATTATTTTACCAAGCTCCTAGCACCACAAGAACGACATTCTGGTGTGACTAGGCCTTAAGTCTTGTCTGCTCAAGAGATAATGTCACAGAATATAAAGAAAGTTTATTTTTTATTGAATTGAAGTCATTCTGTTCTAAATTAGCTAACTTGTTTATTATTTATTTGACTAGATTTAAAGACTTCAATACATTCTTTGTTTCTGGTCCTGCTTATCAACAGTTACAGTCACTGCACCAGAAATGTCAGTAATAATCCCTCATTGCAAAGGAAAACCGTCCGTCGGATAAATCTAAGCTGAAGTGGGAAGTGAGGTTTGTCTCTAACCTGTGGGATCGTCTGACTGCTCGTCTGTTAATAACAGCAGAATAAAGCATCACTAAGGCATCCAACACAGGGAAGTAAATACAATATAAACTTCACAGTGGCTGCAGATACAAACATTCATATAACTTAGCGTGCTTTGCAACGTGGTGCACTAAATCAGTAATTTAGTTAAATGTAATGTAATTTATTTTTTAACAATTATGCTAACCTTATCTATAACCCATAATGATTTCATAGTTAATTGAGTTGCATTGTGTTTGACACTCCACCAGTGAAGGTAAACATGTAGCACAGAGTGTCAGCGGAGTGCACACTGTCACATCTCTGAATATGAAGCTCCTGCAGCTTCTTTTCTGATGCAGCGTCCGATTTATCTTCTTTCTTTGTCTCCATTCACAGTCAGTTATCATGATATTTTCATGTGACTGTCGCAAAGTAAATCCTTTTTTTTAAGTACTCAAAATTATAAAAGTACATAAAAACAACTTTGTTACATTGATGAGACTTAATGTTGTTCGTTACTTTGTTACTTTGAATTAGTTAGACGTTTAAATGTCTTTAGAGAGTCACACACCTTTGCTCTTGTGCATTTGCCGATTGATCTTGGTGAGGATGCAGGTGTAGCAGAAAGTCATGACAAGTAGGGGGAAGACATACAGTGTCACAAAGTGAAACATGTTGTATGCCGTCTCCTGCCAGAGATACCGGAAACTTCCATGGGTGACACACTGAGTGAAGTCCACGCCATCAGCTTTAATGGCCCGAAAGATGAACAGCTGAGGATGAAGAGTGTAAAGAGATGTGGAATGAATTCCATGTAGTCACAGAAAAACACAGTGCAGCACAAACAGTGTAGCATTGTGTAGTCCTTTTAATGCACCTCAGAGTGTACCACTTATACCATGTAAAAGACATAACATTGAGACCAACATTAGTCATTGAATGTTCTAGAGTCCAGATGTAAAAGGCAGTGTTTTTCCTGTTTGGGGAAGATGGGAAGGGGTCCTCCTTCAAGCATGTTCAATGTTATTTCTCATCATTTTAGACCATTATTACCATATCTGTGTCTAAAAAGCTAGATTAGATGATAAATAAATAACACTCAAAAAGCTTAAGGATATAACTTGCTAAAGAAGTTCAACTATAATCATTAGATCTGAGAAAAGTAATATAGGTAGTTTTGATGCACACGTTGATTTTTACGTTTATTTGTCGCGGTGCCCAAAACAGCTTAATTGTAAGTAAAACCCTGAAAGGTGATGAAGCTAAAGTGAGCTGTTTGTTAACTAGGGCTTGACCTCAGCAAGATGCTGGGGTTAACAGTGGTTCCACTTGAGCTGAACTAGTGTGCATTAAATGGTTGTTCATGGCAGTGCTGTGGGTGAACACAGTGTTGATAAAAGTGATGTCAGAGAAGGAACACAGCAGTAGTGTGAGGAAGAGTATTACTAACCACATCAATGGTCACTGACAGGCGACAGGAGAAGACAGTACTCGGTTCCAATTATAATGCAGTAATTGCCAATAAGGTACAGAATAGGTATTATGAGTTTATATTTTATATTTCTAGTCGTCAACATATGTGAAGAGCAAACCAACAATGAATGTATCCTGCTAAAAGTGCGTACCCAAAGCTCAATATATCTTCTTCCTCTGTGCCATAGCGCTCCATTGATGTTAAAATCACATCAATGAGCCACACTGTTGATGCACTGAGTGACATGTTCCTTCATTACCGAGGTTATTGTGCTGGGCCCTAAACACCTCCGAACTTCATTATCTAAAGATATAGCTACTCTGGATGGTATTGCCCTGGACTCCAGCACTACTGTCAGAAATCTAGGGGTTATTTTTGATCAGGATATATCCTTTAACGCCCACTTAAAACAAACATCAAGAACAGCCTTTTTTCATCTTCGTAACATTGCCAAAATTAGGAACATCCTGTCTCAAAATGATGCTGAAAAACTAGTCCATGCATTCGTTACTTCCAGGCTGGACTATTGTAATTCCTTACTATCAGGATGCTCAAATAAGTCCCTTAAGACTCTCTAGCTGATCCAGAATGCTGCAGCACGTGTTCTCACAAGAACTAAGAGAAGAGATCATATTTCTCCTGTATTAGCTTCTCTGCATTGGCTTCCTGTAAAATCCAGGATTGACTTTAAAATCCTTCTCCTGACCTACAAAGCTCTAAATGGTCAAGCACCATCATACCTTATTATTATTCAAATGTTTTTATTGGGTTTTGAATTGTAAAACTTATAAAACAATTAACAAGTCCCCAAACAGCAACACCAACATATACAATAATAAAATGACAATAATAACACAAAAAAACATACTTTAAGGAAACATTTTTTTTTTAAACTGACATGTTACAGAGTTACAAAGCCTGTGAATTAATTATGTCCCTGTATTTCCAGCAGGAAATTGTAAATTAAAATAATCCAGAAATAGCTGCCAGACCTTATAAAATCTCTGGGTTGAACCCCTGATCGTGTGTTTCAACTTCTCAAGTTTCAAGTGTGTCATTACATCCTCAACCCAGCCTGTGTGTGGGAGGCATATCTGACCTCCAATTACGCAAAATAAGACGTCTGGCCAATAGAGATGAAAATGCAATGGCATCTGACTGCGCACCAGATATCGCCATCCCAGCAGGGGTCACACCAAATATTGCAATTTCAGGAGCAGGGCTTATCTCTGCGTCACAGATGCAAGAAAAAGTATCAAAAATGAAAGACCAAAATTGTATCAACTTTGGGCAAGCCCAGAACATATGATAGAGGGTAGCCAGAGCCTGACAGCATCGGGAGCAAGTCGGATCGACATCTGGATATATCCTGGCAAGCCTACTCCTAGATAGATGAAGCCTGTGGAGCACCTTAAACTGAAGCAAACCATGTCTGATACATATCGAAGTTGAATGTATTCTCTTAATTGTGCTTTGCCAGGAGACGTCCGACATTTCAAATCCTAACTCCCCCTCCCACCCTGCCCTAATATGACTAAGTGACGGCGAGGCGATCATCTGGATATCCTCATATAATCTGCTCACTCCTCTTTGATTTAGATCCCCCTCCAACCACTCATCTATCCAGTCATTTGGCGAGAGCAACGGAAAGGAAGGGAAATGTTTCCGAACAAAGACACGCACCTGGTGATACCTGAAATAATGCGAACTGGAGATATTATACTCAGTGACCAGCCAACAGAATGACCTGAACACACCATCTTTAAAAAGATCCTTCACCCGTTTCAGACCATTCCTGAACCATAACTTAAATGCTGTATCCATGAGTAAGGTTGGAAAGAGTGCATTGGCCGAGATTGGGAGAGAGGGCATAGCCTGTCTATGAAGTGGGTCCTGAATTGGGACCATATTCGAAGTGAGCCACTCACAACAAGATTATTTGTGAGGCGCTGCTTACTGAGTGGCAATGGCGCCCATACTAAAGAAGATAGGGACACCGGGTGAGCAGAATGTTGTTCCAATTTTATTAATTTTTATCAAAATAGAACATAACCAACATACAAGTGCTCTCTGTGTTCACAGAAATATCAGAACAGGAAGGAAATAAACCACCATCCAAACCAAAATGACTTCAGGTAGCGCACGACTGTCCTTACCCCAAAAAGTTAAAGAAGAGAAGAGGAAGAAAAAAAAGAAAAAAGAAAAAAAAAAAAAAAAGAAAAAAAGAAATAACATTAAATAAAAATAGCAAAAAAAATATCTAAAAAATGAAATAAAAAAGGAGAAAAAAATAAAATAAAAAATAAAAATAAATTAATTAAAAAGGAAAAAATATACACATACATACATACATACATACATACACACACACATATCTATATATATATATATGTATGTATGTAGGTGTATATATATGTGTGTATATATATATATATATATACACACATATATATACATGCATACATACATACACATAAACATATACATACACACCTACATACATACACATATGAATTAAAAACCAAATAAAAATAAAGAATCCTACCTTCTCTCAACCATGTATAGTGGAGTTAAAATATAAATTATACCAGTACACAAGACATTAGCCAGGTGGATGACGTTAGTAAAAATAAATAAGTAAATGAAATAAAAACAGATAAACAATCAAATTAAATTGAAAATACCTAAATAAATCAAATAAGACCATCAGTATACAAAAGTATATATACAAGTAGATAGCCAGATAAGATCAAAGCAAAAGCAGAGAAAGGGAGATCCAAAGACTAAGAAGAATAACATATATAATAACATAAATCATCCAGTGGAAGTGTTCCAGTCTAAAGCATATCTCCCCTTATTCACAGTGTCCCGCAGGGGCAGGGGTAAGTACCTCAGAAAGGCTGACCATGTTCCCTCAAATAAATTATCATCCCCTTTCATTCGCGCATTAAGTCTTACCACTGTGTCACTGTGTGACAGTTGGAGGTTTGTCACTTATCCACTGCTTTAAAATACATCTGAGACCCATTATATTAGTTTATAAATATTAGCTGCCCAGTAATATTGTAAAAGATGTAGCAGTGCTAAGCCTCCCGCCTCTTTCTGTTTCTCAAGATGTGCCCTCCTTATTCGTGGGATGGTCTTATTCCAGATAAAGGTAGACATAGATTTATCTAGCTCTCTGAAAAAAGACTTTGGTATAAAAACAGGTATTGTATGAAACAAGAATAAGAACCTGGGCATAATTATCATCTTGACGGAATTGACCCTGCCAGCAAGCGATATAGGCAGCGCTGACCAACAGATAAGGTCCTGTTTGGCCCTTTCCAGGGCTGGTTTAAGCACCATCATATCTTGAAGAGCTCCTAGTACCTTATTGTCCCACTAGAGCACTGCGCTCCCAGAATGCAGAGTTACTTGTGGTTCCTAGAGTCTCTAAAAGTAGAATGGGAGCCAGAGCCTTCAGCTATCAGGCTCCTCTCCTGTGGAAACAGCTCCCAGTCTGGGTCCGGCGGGCAGACACCGTCACCACATTTAAGAGTAAACTTAAAACTCTCCTCGTTGATAAATCTTATAGTTAAGGAGTGAGGAGTTGCTGCGTTCGCCTAGACTGGCAGGGGAGGTTGTGTAGCCACAGTTATGTTGCACCCCCTCCCTATCTCTGCTTCTCTGCAGCTCTTAGCTATACTGTTAAGAGTTTTAGACTGCCGGGGGACTTCCTTTGACACACTGAGCTCTTCTCTCTTTTCATCTGTGGGCAAATGCATGTTACTAACCTAGCTCTGGGGAGCTTGTTCCCCAGAGTCCTTATGTTTTTTCGCCCAGCAGTTTTCCCTGGATTAGGGTGGCACCTAAATCATGGTTGCAGCTGTTGCCGTGGTCCTGCTAGGTGCCCTGCTGCACCCTGTTATGCCCTGCAGTGCCCTGCTACGCCGTGCAGTGCCCTACTACGCCCTGCAATGTCCAGCTACGCCCAGCTACGCCCTGCTACTTCATGCTATATCCTGTGACTATAACTGCCGCTGTTCCCAACCGGCACCGTCAGACACCGCCTACCAAGAGCCTGGGTCTGTCCCAGGTTTCTCCCTAAAAGGGAGTTTTTCCTCGCCACTGTCACGCCAAATGCTTTCTCTTGGAGGAATTACTGGAATTGTTAAGTCTTTGTAAATTATAGAGTGTGGTCTAGACCTACTCTATCTGTAAAGTGTCTTGAGATAACTCATGTTATGATTTGATACTATGAATAAAATTGAACTGAATTGAATGAACACACACACACACACACACACACTAGTTTATTTTGACTCAAAACCACATACACCATCTTGCTGCCACAAATACTGACTAGAAAGTAGTCTGAAAGTAGTTCCAACAAATGTACTATTTCCTCCTGTTTGAGTAATGTTTGGAAAAAGAATAGTGAGCAGTTGTTTTAGGAAATGACTTGTCATGTCTTTTTAAAACTTGTATTTGTGAGGTGTTTGTAAAAGTATACCTCTTCAGTAGGAACCAATGGGCTTTGGACTGAGATCCACAGACAGAGTAGGAAAGTCTCTTCTATTGAGAGACGGACTGAGACATTGTGGGTATTAATTTGTAATGCGATTTGTTGACAACAGAAAGAATAATTACACGTTGATTGAGTTAGATGGATATATTTCATTGTGTATTTATTTATTTATTTGATCCTCTTTGTATTCATTAAAGTGTTTGAGAAATATTTACATTCATTTACTGGATATTTCAACAATAGCTAAACGTATTCTTTAACCTAGATGTCCATGCTAAAACTAAATTACTTTAGCTGAATGACTTGTTAGTAGCCAGATTACATGCACATGCACAGTAATTGTTTTTTCGTCAGCATTGTTAGTATAGTTTAACACAGCCAATAATATTGCACCAACTTTACTAACTTTAACTTCAATGTATGGCTGTAGCATAATAAAAATACTAATATTATCATGTAACGTTGCCTCATGTTGACATACTGTTATTGCTGTTACAGTAAAACAACAGTTATCTGTAAACCTGGCCCAGCCATGGAGCTGAACTAAAGACACGATTACACAAAGATACAAAGACAATTTTGTTCACACACTCCGAAGACACACAGTTTAGGAGAATTGAAAGCTCCAAAAACTGTCCTTAATTGAGAGTGTGTTAGATGAAAGTTATGTCACTAGTCTAATCTAATTGTCAAGTGAATTTTAAGCGAACTTTCAAAATGACGCAAAAAAGAAAAAAAAGAAAGTGTGAATTAGAAGCATTTCCATTAACTGGTTTAGAGCGAATAAACTAGACTACGCAAAGCGTAGTTTGGTCACAAGTTGACGTTAGGCATGGTTGTAGATTGCAAACCGAGAGTTTAGAAGCTGAGTTCTTTGGCTAAATGGAGAGAGGGAGCATTGTACAAGTTGGCCACCTGTGCAGAATACAGGCTTGTGGCAGAGACATTTGGTGTCAGCGAGACAACCGTTCACCGCTGTGTATACGCAGGGCCATACCATTCAAGCTGCTGAACCAATTCATTAGTTTACCCGACGTGACAGAGACACAGGCTACAGCGCACCGCAACTCCATTACGCACCTTGTGCCATAAGTGTACGACGCACTGGATGGGACCCGCTGATCCTGTCCAGTTTGGCCTGGTATGTAGGTGAGTAGTCGAGGAATGCACTAATTTTCCAGCCTCAACAGGATTCTCTATATGTCTGTTTTATTTGTGGCTCTTTACTGCCTCAAAGAAGACAGAAATGGGATACTTCTGTAGATGCATTCAATCTGTTTAGAGACTACAGATGCAGCAATGCTTTTTGGCTACACTGATGTTTATTAATGTGGACTAATTTTGAGAAATAAAACAATATATATATATATATATATATATATATATATATATATACACACACTACTGGTCAAAAGTTTTAGAACACCCCAATTTTTTTTGTTTTTTATTGAAATTTTAGCAGTTCAAGTCCAATGAATAGCTTGAAATGGTACAAAGGTAAGTGGTGAACTGCCTGAGGTTAAAAAAAAAAGTAAGGTTACCCAAAACTGAAAAATAATGTACATTTCAGAATTTTACAAAAAGACCTTTTTAAAGGGAATAAGAAATGGGTGAACAATGTAAAGCTGTTCTGCCGCAATGGAGGTTGATCAAGCTTTGAAAGTTGGTGCTACCAATTCCCACACGTGTTCACACTTGTCTGGATTACTTTCAGTACAGTATTGTACTGCAGAAAGTAGTGTGTTGCTATAAAATTGGCGGGAAAAAGGCAATTAACAATGGAAGAGAGACAGACCATCATAACACTTAAGAATATTGGTTTTTCCTACAGAGAAATTGCGAAGAAAGTCAAGGTGTCAGTGAGTACAGTATTCTTCACCATCAAAAGGGACTTAGAAACTGGGGGAAACTCTGACAGGAAGAGGTCTGGCAGACCCAAAGCCACAACAGAATCAGAAGACAAGTTTCTGAGAGTCAACAGCTTGCGTGATAGGCAGCTCACAGGACAACAGCTTCATGCTCAGCTTAATAGTGGTCGTAATAAGCAAGTCTCAGTTTCAACTGGAAAGAGAAGACTTGGAGCTGCAGGTTTGATAGGTCGAGTTGCAGCAAGAAAGCCATTGCTAAGACGTCAGAATAAGAAAAAGAGGCTTGCCTGGGCCAAGAAACATCGTCAATGGACTACTGAAGACTGGAAGAAGGTGTTATGGTCTGATGAATCAAAATTTGAAATCTTCGGTTCATCACCCAGGATTTTTGTACGCTGTCGAGTAGGTGAAAGGATGGTTCCTCAGTGTGTGACATCAATTGTTAAACATGGAGGAGGAAGCCTGATGGTCTGGGGCTGTTTTGCTGGATCCAGGGTCGGTGATTTGTACAGAGTGAAAGGCACCCTGAACAAAAATGGCTACCACAGCATTTTGCAGCGCCATGCAGTACCCTCTGGTATGCGCCTAGTTGGTCAGGGGTTCATCCTACAGCAAGATAATGACCCAAAACATAAGTCCAAGCTATGCCAGAACTACCTTAGCAAAAAAGAACAAGATGGTATGCTTAAAAACATGGAGTGGCCAGCACAGTCACCAGACTTAAACCCCATTGAGCTGGTTTGGGATGAACTGGACAGAAAAGTGAAAGCAAAGCAACCTACAAGTGCCACACATTTATGGGAACTTCTGCAACAGAGTTGGGAAGAAATTTTTTTTTTCTGAAGAATATTTGATTTCCATTGTAGAAAGAATGCCACGAGTGTGTTCAGCTGTTATATCTGCCAAAGGGGGCTACGTTGATGAGTCAAAAGTTTAGAATACATTTTGGTTTATAAATTGATTCCATGATTTCTTTTTTAACAAAAATTGTTCATTTGTTTTATTCTTTCATTTCAGAGTACAATAAGACATTGAACTGCATGAATTTTAATAAAAACCTGGACAAATTGGGGTGTTCTAAAACTTTTGACCCTAATAACATATAATAACAGTAATTCTCTATTTTAGTTCAAATAAGAGCTACAAATGAAGCTAAGCAGAAGTTCTATCAGGAAGACTTTAATGCTTCTCATTCATTTTCTCTGTCTGTCTGTGTCTCTCTCTCTCCCTCTCTTTCTCTCTCTCTCTCTCTCTCTTTCTTTCTGGCTCTCCCAATTCATTTGAAGTTGTGATTCAATTTAGAGCTGTGTCACATTGCAACATTGTAATCAAATATATAAATGAAAATAGGTAAGGTTATAAACATTTAAAAAATATTGTCAATTTTTTCCTAAAAAATATACAGCCGAATGACTTCCGGTTATGGAGGCCTAAGCCCTATTCACACGGGATAAGTATTACCTGGGGACCTCTTGTAGTTTATAAATTACCCCCACACGTCTGTATTTCGTCTGGCGCATTCACACGGGATAACTGAAGTCTGTATTTTACTCAAATTTACAGACATTATCCCCCGGATATGATGTCAAAACTTTTCATTTATAATTGACAACGCAGCCAGTTAGACCCCAAATCACAGAGATGCCGATTCGCAACGGGACTAATATTATCACAGGACCTCCGTTTTCGGCGAAATATGGTAGGTCATTTGCGGGGGAATTATTACTTTACAAATTACAGACATGACCGATTCGCACGGGATTAAGATCACAGACAACCTCCGCGATTATTACAAATGACTGGAGGTCACCAGGTAATACTTATCCCGTGCGAATAGGGCTCTAGGAAGCAGACGCACGGCGCCGACCTCCGCTCACTAGCTTGCTGAATTTAGCCTTCTACCGATTCTTTAGTGAAATAATTTCACACTATCCCTGCTTCTACAAGCGGTAACACTGGAAGTGAGAACATGCCACCGAAAAAGAACAAAGGAACAACAACGAGGGAAGATAAAAAACGTCTATCTCCCGCGCCGTCTGCTAGCGGCAACGGTGGTGACCTAGCTAACAACCCCCCACAATGGTTCATATCCGAGATGGAAAAGGGGATACAAAGGATTGAGTCCATGATTGAGGGACGCTTGACTAGACTTTCTGAAACGATGGAGAAAATTGTCAGTGATAACGAAGCCATTGGTAACCGAGTCAAGTGCGTCGAGGGAAAACAGAGTGAGTTTGATGACTCGTTGTTTACTCACATCATGGATCCAGTATGTGAGTAGTTAATGGGGCACACATGCGCCCAAAAGGTCTATAAAATACTCCAAAATGTTATATTCACCATGGGCAACATTGAAACTGTTATTATATACTGTGAATTAATGGTGATCCTTTTTTTTTTCAATGCAGCAAAATAGGTTATAGCTGCATTAAAAAAGCGTCAGGAGGAATAGGGGTTTGGTACTTCCTCAGTTGGGGAGGAAGAGGGTCAAGAGGGGGGACTATAGGGTTTAGTTTGACTTCATTCACACTTCTTTTTTTTCTTTTTTTTCATTTCCATGTATACATCTATTTTCAATGTACAAGATATAGAAGTGTATCTTCCAGATGGGACAGCGGCCAGCTGCTCTAATTGGTTACCTCCGACTGTACGTTACTTTATGGGAGAAATAGATAAAAGATATGACAGCTGCAGTTCTTAGATACTTAACATGGAATACCAATGGCATCAATGATCCGACAAAACGCAAGAAGGTACTTAATTTTTTGAGAAACCACAGAATAGACATAGCTCTACTACAGGAGACCCACCTAACGGATGCAGAGCATGCCAAACTGACACGTCAATGGCAGGGGCAGATCTTTTATTCCTCCTTCACATCCCAATCTCGAGGTGTGGCCACATTGATTGTTAAAAATGTCCCGCTACAGGTGGATAATATTGAGAGAGACAAGCAGGGAAGATACCTGATACTTAAAGGCTCCATAGCAGGCGAATCTATCACACTAGTTAATGTTTATGGCCCAAATTATGATTGCCCTCAATTCTTCCAGAGTTTGTTTTTCACATTCACTTGCCCTCCTAGAGAACTCATTATAGGTGGGGATTTAAACTTAGTTTTGGACCCTTCCAAAGATAGGTCCTCCTCAAATTCCAAAACCTGTTCTCAAGCAGCTAAGACACTCAAAAAAGAAATGGCAGATTTTAAACTTGTAGATATATGGAGAGTTAGGCACAAATCGCTGCTCGAGTACTCTTTCTACTCGCATGCTCATAAAAGCTATTCTAGAATTGATATTTTTCTCATTCATGCTGACAGAATCCATCTTATTTCCTCATGTGAATATTTGGTCATGACTCACTCGGACCATGCCCCTCTCATGCTCCTGGTGGCTCTAAAGACCACCACCCGTAATAGCAGGCTATGGCGATTCCCCACACACCTGCTTGTTGACGCAGATTATAATACTCTTATAAGAAGCAAGATAGACAGTTTTCTTAGCATTAATAAAGGAACCGCCTCGCCCGCCGCTGTATGGGAGTCCTTAAAAGCCTACTTGAGAGGTGAAACTATAAGTTATGCATCATGGAAAAAAAACCAATATATGCTGAAAACTAACACACTTGAATCAGAGATTAGGAAACTTGAAAAGGAACATTTTCAGACTCATAATGAAATGACCTTTCATCTGCTGAATAACAAAAGAACCGAATACAACAATGTTAACCACTCGGGTGGTTGAAAATGCCATGGCCAGAACTAAACAACAGTATTATGAACATGGGGATAAAAGTGGTAAACTATTAGCCTGGCAGATCCGAAAAGAGGAAAGTTCAAGATGCATTCCCTCAGTTAAAACCAAAGAGGATGCCACGATAATCCATAGTCCCAGACTTATTAATGAAACCTTTAAAGATTTCTATCAAGACCTATACTCCTCCCAGGGTGTAGATACTTACAAAATGAATAACTTCCTGGAGGGTCTGGCTGTTCCGGGGGTTGGCTGCGGAGACACGGGATAGACTAGAGGCAGACATTACTAGGCAGGAAGTTTTAGATGCAATTGGAAAGCTTTCAGCAGGAAAATCGCCAGAGCCAGATGGATTCCCAATGGATTTTTATAAAACCTTTGCATCTAACCTACTCTCACCTTTAATGGAAATGTTTAAAAATGCAATTGAAATCCGCCAATTACCTAAAACTTTAGAACAGGCACTGATTACTGTTCTGCTAAAACCAGGCAAAGACCCAAAACTCTGTGGCTCCTATAGGCCCATAGCCCTCTTGTCGTCAGAATACAAGATATTTACCAAGGTTATGGCTACGAGGCTGGAGAAAGTGATCCCTAGTCTTATAAACAAAGACCAAACTGGCTTCATTCAAAACCGTTTTTCCTCCGATAACATTCGTAGGTTTCTTGATATTATTCACTGTGCCGGACAAATTAACATGCCTGTCGTTGCCCTTTCTTTAGACGCCGAAAAGGCATTTGATCGCTTAGAATGGCCTTTTCTTTTCGCAGTCTTACAAAAGTTGAACTTTGGCCCAAACTTGATAAGAATGATACAGATGCTATATCTTAACCCAGCAGCAATGATACGAACAAATACTGATACCTCATCTCTTTTTCTTCTCTCACGTGACACGCGCCAGGGCTGTCCCCTGTCCCTGCTCCTCTTCGCGCTGGTGGTAGAACCGCTCGCAGTTGCTGTTAGAGCACACCCGGCCATAGAGGGCATTATGGTTGAAAACGAAAAACATATCCTCTCGCTATACGCTGACGATATTATACTGTACTTGACTAATGTGGCGTCATCTCTCCCTGCCCTTTGTACTCTGTTGGATGAATATAGCTGCATTTCTGGGTACAAAATAAACAAACATAAAAGTGTGGTAATGCCTTTAAACCCAGCTGCCAGAGGATTATCGAGGGGAAACATTTCTTTTCATTGGGAACCCTATAAACTCTGTTATCTTGGAGTACAGATACCCAATCAACTACACCAGATTTACTCACTCAACTATGAACCCCTGCTTAGAAAAGCGGAAGCAGATTTGGAAAGGTGGAAGTCTTTACCTATATCCCTGATTGGACGAATAAACTGTATAAAAATGAACATTCTACCTAAATTCCTTTACCTATTCCAATCCCTTCCAACTCCAATCCCCAAAACCTTTTTTTAAAAACTGGACAGACTGATTTCTAGATTCCTGTGGAATGGTAAGGTTCCCAGAGTAAAACTCAAAACCCTCTGTTGCCCCATTGAACAAGGAGGTCTAAACCTACCTGACTTTCAATTATATTATTTGGCTGCACAATCCAGAGCTGTTTGGACCTGGATTAAAAACTTAGAGCATCCTCCAGCCTGGAAACAGATCGAACAATCTCATACAACAGAAATATTGTCAAGCATTCCATTTATTCACTCCTATCACAGTCCAAAAAAATTAACTCAAAACCCAATGATAAAACACACATCTAAAATATGGCATGAAATCAGAGCAAAGTTCCAAAGTGTCCGCGCAATATATACGTCTAACCCATTCCATTTTAATCCTGTCCTACCTGGGGCACTGAGAGATGGCATTACCAGAGAATGGTATAACAGAGGCATATGTACATTTGGACATCTATATGAGCTTGATAATCTGAAATCCTTTGAACAACTGAGAACCTCTTATGGGCTCCCCTCGGCACATTTTTTAAAATTTCTACAAGTTAGAGACTATATTAGAGTGCAACAGGGTGGGAAACTCACCTCTTTAGAGGTTTTTCAAATAGAGAGTATGATACAAGACAAGCATAATCCTAAAGGTTTTTTATCCTATGCCTATAACAGACTCATGAGCCTCGCAGAAAACAACAATCTTAATGCAAAAACTAAGTGGGAACTAGACATTGGTCAGGCTTTTGAGGACTTTGAATGGGAGGAGATTTGTAAGAGCTCTCAATCATTCTCCTACAACAGTAGACATAAACTCTTGCAGTTTAATCTTATTCACAGGGTTTATCTGACACCTCAGCGCCTTCATAGGATGAATAGTAGCTACTCGGAATACTGTCCCAGATGTAAGGCTGAGGCAGGTACTCTTCTACATATGTTCTGGACATGTAGAGGTCTGGAGCAGTACTGGAGATCCATCTTGGACATAGTTAAAGCGATTGTGGGGGTGGAAATCCCAACCAACCCACGATTGATGCTGTTGGGGGATCTATCAGTTTTACCAATCAATGCGAGAGGCAACACTCGCTTTATCAGACTAGCCCTGATTGCAGCTAATAAATGTATAGCCATTCACTGGAAAAATGCGGAGTCCCCTGGGGTTTCTTTGTGGCTTAAGGAGCTTTCATCATACTTAACGTCAGAAAAGATAATGTTTAATCTTAAGAAAAAGACGTCACTCTTTGATGCATGCTGGGGAGGATTCGTAACCTTTCTACGTACTACAATATCTCCTAACTGTGATGCCCAGGTTCAAACTTGAAAACTGTGCTGCAGTGTTCTTAAGGGAGTTGCTGGCACTAGGGTGTGTTTGTGGCTTTGGTCTGGCTCTATAATCCACCCAAAGTGCGGGCAAACTGCCGGAAGGTTGAGTGTAACACAATGCTATATAAGACAACGATACAGTTTCATCCAAGCCTGCTCCTGTTAGTACGTTTATCTCTTGTACCTACAAACTTCTGTACTTTTTATCCGTTGTGTTTTATTTATTTTTATTTTTTATTTTTTTGTGGACAACTGTGGATGTGGCATCAGTATAATAATTGCTATCCTAAATTAACTTATTTGAATCACTTTTATTTATTTTATTTTTTTTATTTTATTTTATTTTTCTCCTTTCCCTTTCTCTCGTCTCTTACGCCACAGTCATTTGGGGTGGGGGGTGGGAGGGGTCTGATGTTAAACTATGACTCCATTACATTGTTGTTGTTGTTCTTGTTATTGTTTTGAAAACTTTCAATAAATATATTGTTAAAAAAATATATATATAGCCTACATAAAGATAACTTAAAATGTGGACATTGCAGTTAAAAATATAAATACAAATAAGCAGAGGTGTCAAGTAACGAAGTACAAATACTTTGTTACCTTACTTAAGTAGAAATTTTGGGTATCTATACTTTACTGGAGTAATTATTTTACAGCATACTTTTTACTTCTACTCCTTACATTTTCATACAATTATCTGTTGGCTACTTTCTACTCCTTACATTTTAAAAATAGCCTCGTTACTCCTATTTCAGTTCGGCTTGTTTTCATTCCGGCTTGTCATCGTTCAAAAAAACACACAAAACAAAAACCCTATCCAGATAAATCCCTCCATCCGGAGAGAGTGAATTTGATTGTGGTTGGATGAGAAGTATAAAGATATACCATTCTGACACCTTATTGGTTTGTATGCGATCCACCGCACCTGCACAGACCCGGTGCTAATACAGCACCGGTGCCTTAACGACCGGTATCTACCGGACCGAATAGCAACGCGGATTTCGGTGCCTTATTTAGGTGCCACTTAAATGTCTGTGCTTCTCTCTGATGCTCCGAAAACGGATGCTAGTAAATACTACACTCGACAGCAGGTAACGTTAGCCTTCCATTAGCGAGTTAACACTACACTCGACAGCAGGTAACGTTAGCCTACCGTTAGCTAGTTAACACTACACTCGACGGCAGGTAACGTTAGCCTACCGTTAGCTAGTTAACATTACACTCGACAGCAGGTAACGTTCGCCTACCGTTAGCTAGTTAACACTACACTCAACAGCAGGTAACATTAACCTACCATTAGCTAGTTAACACTACACTCGACAGCAGGTAACGTTAGCCTACCGTTAGCTAGTTAACACTACACTCGACAGCAGGTAACGTTAGCCTACCGTCAGCTAGTTAACACTACACTCGACAGCAGGTAACTTTAGCCTACCGTCAGCTATTTAACACTACACTCGACAGCAGGTAACGTTAGTCTACCGTTAGCGAGTTAACACTACACTCGACAGCAGGTAACGTTAGTCTACCGTCAGCTAGTTAAAACTACACTCGACAGCAGGTAACGTTAGCCTACCGTCAGCTATTTAACACTACACTCGACAGCAGGTAATGTTAGCCTACCGTCAGCTAGTTAACACTACACTCGACAGCAGGTAAGGTTAGCCTACCGTCAGCTATTTAACACTACACTCGACAGCAGGTAACGTTAGCCTACCGTCAGCTAGTTAACACTACACTCGACAGCAGGTAACGTTAGCCTACCGTCAGCTAGTTAACACTACACTCGACAGCAGGTAACGTTAGCCTACCGTCAGCTAGCAGCTGGAGTAAACACGGTTAAAATGCTGACAGCTAAACGGTGTAAAAGAGTGTCTGTATTTCACTGGAGAGGATTATAACACCAGACTGTAGCTGCCGTTGTCTGAAAAACACAGATGCAGCCTTAAATAAGTTATTGTTATAAGTTAATGTTACATTACATGGTGCTATATATATATATATATATATATATATATATATATATATATATATATATATAGCACTAGCTGATAGTAATGATAGAGGCCTTAGGGCTCAGTGTGTAACCTAGAACCTACTGTACCTGTGGAGATGCCAGCAGCAGGCTCAGAGTCCAGGCCACCAGAAGCATGCGTCTGTTCCTGAGCCCAGCATCGAGCGAATCCAGAGGATGAAGGATGGCCCGATAGCGGTCCAGACTTACCACCACCAGTATGAATGCTGCTGAGTGCATGGCAAATAGCTTGAGAAAACACAGTAGCTTACACATCATATCCCCAGCATACCACTGCACTGTAATATTCCATATGGCATCCAGTGGCATGACCACAAAAGTCATCACCAGATCAGCTGATGCCAAACTGGCGATGAGCGGGCGGAGGTGTGCTGCTAGGCGATAACCTCGCCCCCAGCACACACTGATCAGGACTGACAGGTTACTGCAAGCGGCGAAGACAAACAGCACCAGGGTGGCTGCTACACGGCAGCGGGCAGCCACAGTGAAGGATGGAGCCTCCCAGGGTGGAGCAGATGAGTTCAGCAGGCCATTTTCTAAAGGATCTGTAGGAGTAGAAACCCACAGAGACAGGTTTCCTGACATCCTATAGCAGAGGGAGAACACAATGATTTTACACTGACACAAACAAGCATAATGATCATTAAAATCACCTCTTAAAATGCTTTGTTATGATTGACAGGCACACGGCCACTGACATTATTATGGCATAAACCAGTGATGTCATTCTTCACATGCAAGCAATCTCAGTGAGACAAAGCTTCTGAGGTACTTGCAAATGTTTTCAGTGGTTCACAGAATGAAAACACCACCAGGCCAACTAGAAAAACTACATCTCACGATTGTTTTGTTGCAAATCTTCTTGCTCACTCATACAGTAGACACTGAAATTAGACTTCCTGAATTAAATACTGTTTTTCATTTTGTTTGTTTGAGTTTACAGGTCATACATACAGCCTTGTTAATCTTTTTAGACAACAGCTTGTAGCTTCATTTTCTACAGAGGGTTGTAGTCAAAATGTCTGCAAACAGTTGTAATGATTTTCATATAGGGTTAATAATAGTAGAAGTCTATACCGACGGCAGTTCATTTACAGGATAGTTTCTGGTGCTGCTGGAAATTCCGCGGGATGTCGCTCACGTTCCGCTTTCTTTAAGTTTGCTCACATGGAGCAAAATTAACCGGAACCACTGAGCAACGTTACACGCTGAGAATGGCAAGTTTTGAAGTAAATGTGGATGGTGCAACAAGACTGCTCTGCTTGGTTCTTTCAGGGAATGATTGTAAAGATTTATAAAGAATATGTTTAGGTCATTTTCTCTCTAACTGGGACATTTTGGGACTGATTGTTGGGATTGCTGTGGACGAAGTACACACGGAGATACACTGGTAAGAGCCAATGAGGTTTAACCATGGATCGGCTGATTTAAATAGCTCACGTTACAGTATTGTGTCAACAGTTAACCTCATTTAATATTGGATGTGGAGTTTTCTTTTGCAGGGTGCAAATGTTCCACCAGAACAAGTTCCTTCCTGAGACTATTTTGAAGAGCCATGCTCGCTTGGCGCCGCCCAAGATGATTGGGATTGGTTTAAAGATGTGCAAACAACCCCTGACTGTTTTATCTCCTATCCAGGAATGTTGTGTGGACTAGCCAGACCTTCCTCCGCAGCGCTGTGGAGATAGGTGTGGTAATACGAGACTATAACAGTAGTAATAGTTGTAATAATTTAATCAAAGGTTATGGTATCAAATAAATTGCTTTTACAAGATATGTTTTGCAAATAGCTGGATATATTTAGACAATGTGTTACAATTGTTAATTTCTGGTACTTTTTGAATGCAATTTTTTGTCACTTTTTTCAAGGTTCTTGTATCAGTTTTTTTTTACATGCTATATAATTGAATAAAACACCCAAATTCAATGAAAGTAGTGAACTGATCATTTATTTACATGTGAGGAGCGTTGTATATGGAACCATCCATGTTATTTATTTTTTGACAATTTGGTTGAAAGAAACCCACATTTCTGATATAGAAACTTTTTGAAAATGGATCAAAATTGGACCCGAGGACAACAGGAGGGTTAACCTTTTCATATTTATCATATCTTGGAAATTGTGCATTATTTTGGATGCATATATGTTTTTTTTTTCTGGTATTCTTTGTAGTGGTTAAAGCTCGATCTTTAATTTTATACTTTTAGAAATGATTGGATGAAATTACCGAGTTGCTAATGTCGTTCTGAAACTGTCACGGTGACAAGAGAACAGGCAAATTGCAATATGCGTTACCTGCAAGGTCGAGGTAATGCAAGGAGGATGCTGGGTCAAATCCTTCACCACCACCAATTTGATCTCTCATATGAAAAACCGCCATCCAGAAGTTACAAACAATATCAGGAGCAAGGTACTAGCACTAGCAAGCAGCCTAAACGCAAACATGTCAGCCCACACGTTAGCGAGTGTGCAGTGGAGAGAGAGAGAGAAAAGAGAGAGAGGTAGGTGAGTGTGTGTCAGTGAGTAAGAAGTTAGCAGTAACACTATAGCTGTAAACGTAGCAGTGCGGGATGTGTACAGTTTTTTGGGTCGGTAAACCAATGCTACAACTCCTCAAGACCCAAGCCAATTTCCCATGTCCTGCCTGCTGCTGCAGGTTAAAGTGGCAGGGTTAGCCACTGAGTAGTCTCTCAGGGGCGCCTGTGGCTCTGTGGTAGAGTGGTCGCCTGCCAATCGGAAGGTGGCAGGTGGAAGGTTGGTGGTTCGATCCCTGGCCCTGCAGTCCTCATCTTGGGCATGACTCTGAACCCCGAGTTGCCCCCGATGCTGTGCACACATGTGAGTGTGTATCTGATGAGCAGATACAGTGGCCACAGTGTATGAATGTGTGTGTGAATGGTGAATGGTTCCTGTACTATGTATATATATATATATATATATATATATATAGATAGATAGTATATATTTACATTGCCAGACCTACAGTATCTGACAATACATTCTAGGATACGACTGACTTGTTTGCATTTCTTTAAATCAATGACAATCTACTTGGGAGAAGATTTAGCACCCCGCAAAAAAAAGCAAACAACTTGAAGAAAAAAAAAAAATTCAAGTTAACTGTTCAAGTTAACCCAACAAAGTAACTATTTAAATCAGCTGGATAAATGGTTAAACCTCACTGGCTCTTACCAGTGTGTGTGAGTGTGTATTGCGATACCTAACGTAGACAGAACAACCAAATACACACAACACAGCTTAATACAGACAACACAACCAAATAAACCAGTATTTTCTATATTTGCATTGCACATGTTTTTGTATAAGTTGCAGCGCATCCACAACTTTACTGTTCAAGTTCACTACCACCACTCTCATAGTGTTGTTTTCAGCACATACAATCATCATGTGGACACTACTCTTGATGAATAATCTTGTGCCGTACCTGCTGGATGTGGTAATAAGCAACTGTTTTGCTATGATATGTCAATATTATGTTCACAACTTGTTTTACAATTACAATATATAATCTCTTTAAAAAAGTTAAACAATCAGCTCCATAAGCATTACATTTCACAAATGTATTTTACCTTTTCATGTGCAAGCCCAAACAGGCCCACATCTAGGCTGTGGCTCATGATTAAAAATCCCATATTTTATCAAACTAATAACGTTTGTTTCTTAGTGCTGTAGAAAAGGCTGGATTAGGTATTAAACTTGTGTAGGAGACGTGTGTGCAAAAGTAATGTGGAAACTCCTCTTTAATACCCAGTATGCATACCTTGAGGCAGAGCTATAAAGAGTTGCCACTTACTTCAGAAAGTCTTGATTTTCACTACATTACCAAAAGCAACATATCTAGATGTTGGTGTTATGTCAAACAGAGATGCACAACACGTCATGAAGGCTTTCCTCTCAGATCTTTCCAGTTGACCTCCTCCTCCTTCCTATAGAGATCTAATGTCACTGTGACATCAGTGGCAAGTTTCAACTTTGCCAGTGTGTGGGGTTTGAACTGTTTTAATGTATAGAAGCTAATGACTGCTTCAGAGAACAAACTGAGAAAAATGAGCCAACAGACATCATGCTTTGTAAGGTGATAAGCAGTAATGTAAGGTATATTGCATTTAGCCACCACATGCACAGAACGCTGGTCTGGTCAGTGGAAGGCGGCGCAGGGGCGCCCTCTGCTGGTAGACCACTGCACCTCTGCATGTGTCGTTGCACCAAAGAACTCAGTCCAGGCAGTAGGGCTCTGTCTTCTTTAAGCCCGCTCAAACGTACACGCATCCTAACACGAACACGATGTTAACGTCACGCAATAAAACCAACAGAACTCTCCTCTTTAGAATGACGTTGTGAAAGTATGCATTCTGCTCTTTCTTTCACTTTTTCCATATTCTCATCTCCTATTTTAGACTGCATTACATCGACATTGGGGGGAGACGCGCCCTCACCCCGTACTCGCCGGCCTGCACACACTCATACTGACTTAAACGCACTAAACCATATTTATTAGCACACTTTAGTACTTTGAACTCCAACGACACACGCAGCAGTATTCTTACCTGGAGAAGAATGGTGTGAGCCAGGCTCCTGGTGATCAGATGCAGAGAGGAGCAGAGCGGAGCTGTCCAACGTGCTGAAGCATCACTTTGCCTGCTCTCTTTCCTCCGGCTGTTCCGCAGGCACACTTTCACTATCTGATCAACCTATTTAACCGAATCGGGGTTTCTCTATTTTACCGCATCCTTCTGCTCGCTCCATCAGCCCGCCAGAACGCGCACACAGTGCCTTCTACAGCGCGTGTCTATGCCGCGTTAACAAGGAGCCACAGGAATCGATGCCAATTGGATAATTGAGGCGTGTGACGTGCATGGTGTTGCAGCGGTAGCCACCTTTGTGTGAGAGACACATCCTGGGAAATTTCCAGTAGTACAATATGGGCTCTTGGTGCAGAGGTGAGGACAGGAGCGCTACTTTTCACGGTGTCTCTGCAACTACAACATTCTTTACCTGCCTGCTTTGACTGACCTTAGTTCCTGTCAGTATTCTGAACTGTGTATGACTGTCCTTGTTATTATTTGACTTTTCAGTGTCAAAAGAGCATATGCATGAAATATATAAATAGATAAATAAAAATCTGCATTGTATCCTTCCATTCTATAATCCATGGGATCTAATTAAGTGCAACTTGCACAAACATAGGTTTTTACTTACATCTTTATAAATAATATTTAAGTAGTTGTACATTTTTTTGTATTCCTAACTTGTATATACGTTTCTACATTCTTTCCTTTGTATTTTTTTATCTTTATTTTTTTAATATTTGTTCTTGTATTCTATCCTATTTATTATTTCTTGTATATTCCGTATGTGTGCGTTGATATTTTGCTGCTGTAGCACTGTAGCACAAATTTCCCAATTTGGGATCAATAAAGTCTATCTAATCTAATCAATACAGCAATGGACATTCCAAATGTAAAACATTTTGTTCAAGATATAGCCCTATACTAGATAAAAGTACCACAGCCCATTGACATGCTCATACTTAGTAAGTGCTTACCAGATCAGGCTATATGGATTCCATTAAATGTGCTTTATGTGATGCCTTCAATGCAGGCTAAATATAGGCTAGTGCAGTATTTGATGGTTTGAGTACCTGATTAAATTTATCCATCAAAAGGACTGCATTTTGGGGCTCTTTGTTTCTGAATAGCAATTTTTAAAGGTCGAGATGTGACAACATGCCTTCATGAATGTATTTAGGGCAGAGATCATACCGTCAGGTTAAAAGCAGACACTCCTCCGGGCCAATAAGCTGACCAGGCCACTCCAGTCCGGGCCTGAGCACAACCTTAGCAGCATGTCACATTGGTTTTCGCCACATATATTACTTGTGTTTGTGAAAAATAACCTTTGAATTCTTGAATAAAATGTTTTGAATCCTTAATTCAAAAGTTTTGAATCCTAAAATCAAATAATATGTTCTTAGTTGTCTTGTTGTTTTTCTAACTCTATTTATTTTAAATTTTCACACTAAATGACATACAACGGAGGCCATGGCGAACGAAACATTTTAAAAACAGTGTGTCAATTGTTGTCTTGTTGTTTTATTTTTTTATTTTACCAGGAAGAGACTCACTGAGATTAAAAATCTCTTTTTCAAGAGTGTCCTGGCCACAACAGGCAGCAGTACAACCACACATACAGTACATACAAACCCAACTACACAAAAACACTAGAAACATAAAACAACTGAAACAGCAAATCTTCAAAGACAACCACAACCCTAAACACATCAGGCAAAACATCTACAGCCAGATGTGACTGCCTCCAAGTCAATCAACATCCTCTTAAAAGCGACCAATGAGACCAGCTCATTAAGTTTAATGGATTCCTGTTATTTATTCCAGGTAGAGGGAGCAGCAAACTTAAACGCCTTATTCCCCAGTTTAGATGTAACCTTTAGAACAGACAGAAGGAAAAGATCCTGGGAACGAAGATTGTAAGTCCCGGTACTATTTACACTGATATACTGTAGGTCAGAAGGTAGGATGGAAGGAGACCTAAAATAGCCTTGCATATGAAGATATGCCAGTGTTGAAGTCTCTGTGTTGATAGAGAAGACCATCCAACACGTTCACACAGTTCACAATGGTGAGTGAGGGCTTTCATACCAGTGATGAACCTCAGAGCTCCATGGTATACAGTGTCCAGTGCATGTACCTTTTAAGATGAAGCATGCATGTATAAAACATCACCATAGTCAAGTAGAGATTGACTATGGTAGAGAGAGGCAAGATTTGATCCTGAAATAAAAACCTAGATTAAGTTTTAATCTTTTTGCCAGCTGCTGAATATGCAATTCAATTTTCATATCCTGGGAAGTGAGGATTAAAGGCAGTTTTGGTGGTTTGGATTTTAAATTTGAAAAAGCATGACTTTAGTTTTGTCAGCATTTAAAAAAGTTTTAAATCATAAAGATTCTGTTGAACTGTGTTAAAAACAAGTTGTAACTGGTAGAGGGCCTGGTATGCGGTGGGTGCAGAGCAATACAGTACAGTGTCATCAGCATAAAAATGAAATCTGACATTAGACACGTTATGATCAATGTTATTGATATATAGAGAATGAATAGCAGTGGTCCCAAGACTGACCCCTGACGCACGCCTTTTGTTATTCAGAGAACTTTAATGTTGTGGGGTTTTTTTTTAATGTATGATTGCTACCCAGGACTCCGCAGAAAGCAGGGTTGATACTGAGTGGATTGTCCTGGTAAAATAAATATTTTTTGAAAATGAAAAGTTAATTTGCAGTACACATTTTTTTTATAACTTTGGGAGGATGTTAAGTCATTGCAAGTCACAAGGCTAAAGTCCAAGTGAAGCCACAAGTCATTGGTCAAGTCATGTGACTCAAGTCTACACGTGCTCAGCAGAAAATAAGGCGGAACTTCTGCTATGTTCTGCAGAGGACTCATTGTCATTTGTTTTTTTATCTCCTCCTTTATTCTGAAGGGAATGGTCTCTACATACTCAGACAGCCAGAAGCAGAGCCTCTTGCTTATTTTGAGGATAGCCATGTGTGATCCCTGGTCTCTTCGTGTATTAGTTTGCCTGCTGAATTATGCAGGGAGCTAACGTTAGCCTATTGTGTAACGTTACTTATTCATCCTACATTCGTGTTTTAACATTTACCATCCCACGTTGTTGGCAAAGTTGCCGACAGAACATTCTCCTCCTTCTGTAAGCAGACTGACGCCGATGCTACTTCTCCATCTCACATAGTTAACAGTGCCACGTCCATTTTCGTCCAGTGTTTTGAATTGCAGCGTGGAATTTAAGGCGGGACCTTTTCAATGATGCTACGGCTTGCCTGTCCCATTTACGTGCTCTACGAATGCAAGGAAGGAGTCTTGCCTAGCCTCTGTAGGACCCAACTTGGAAAGATCTGTCCTACTAAGGAAGCATCCTTGACTTCGAGAAGCACTGATTAAATTCAAAACAGAAAAAGGAGAGAGAGGGGGGAGAGAGAGGGTAGAGAGACAGAGGGAGAGAGGGGGAGAGACGGGGAGAGAAGAAGAGATTGCTTGCTTGTGATCAAATCTCACTTCCTCGCCCTGTATGCAAATAAACACATACTGTACATTACTTCCGTTTGCATATAGGCTGGCTGTGTGTTTGTGTGTGTGTTTGTGTGTGTGTGTGTGTGTGTGTGTGTGTGTGTGTGTGTGTGTGTATGTATATAAACACATACATATCAATTGTTCCTCTCATATGAATCATACATGAGAAATGTGCGATGACTAAAGAAGTTTAGTTTTTATATCTACTAACTATGCAGACAACACTCAATTATACATACCTCTCCTATTGAGTGACTTTGCCCCCATAGAATCACTGGGTATGTGCATTGCCCAAATCAATGACTGGATGTGCCAAGATTTCCTGCAACTAAACAAAGATAAGACTAAGATAATTGTCTTTTGTGCCAAAGGAGAAAAGCTGAAAATTGTAGCACATCTTAATTGAAATATACTTATAGAATACATTAGATCTGCCCCAAATCTGTCCATTAAAGAAAAAAGGCAAACAACTTTTATGTTTGCCTCTACTGTCTGGTAAACTCTGCCTTAATTGCAGCTGGTAAGTTGCACTAAAATGATGTGAACTCTTGTTGTTTTTGTACCTTTTATACACTTTTTATTCTTTTAATTTTCTATATTCTTTTTGTATATTTTTTGTAACGCACTTTGAATTGCCTCTGTTTATGAAAATGTGCTATATGAATAGACTTATTTACATAAAATGCAGTATCAACATGATTGCTGCTATTGAGCCACACACACTCCTGTTTTTAATGTCCTAGTACAGTGCCTGTTCTAAATGTTCCTGTTTGGAATGGGCCGAT
This sequence comes from Perca fluviatilis, assembly GCF_010015445.1. Taxonomy (NCBI): domain Eukaryota; kingdom Metazoa; phylum Chordata; class Actinopteri; order Perciformes; family Percidae; genus Perca; species Perca fluviatilis. Next base: position 775,375 of record NC_053124.1, on the reverse strand, counting down.
TGCTTGACCTGTGGTATTGCTGCTTGAAGCTTTCTCCTGAACCACTGTACCCCAAAATGACTTACAGAAAGACCCCAAATCACTTAATATGCAACTCCACTGTATAGCCTACTACTGACTTTTTGTGTAGGCCAGGCCTACTCCTACTTCAGAGGAAAACATTGTAGGCCACTACTACATTTACCTGACAGAGAACGTTGCAGATTCAGAATGTACTCACAAAATGTCACAATTAAAAAGTGTAGTAATCAGGCGCCCGGAGAGCTCAGTTGGTAGAGCGGGCACCCATATATAGAGGTTTACTCCTTGGCGCAGCGGGCCCGGGTTCGACTCCGACCTGCGGCCCTTTGCTGCATGTCAGTCCCCCTCTCTCTCTAAAACAAAGGCATAAAAAACAATAAAATTTGGAGTAATCACAGACAGTTGTCTCATGGACTGATGGCAGTGCGCCGTGCACCACCCAATCCGGCTCGTTATGAGAGCAATCAGCACATGTCTGGGTTAATCAACCACCAGAACCAGACCGATGAGAGAGACGGACTCACAAAGAAGTAGTCAGTCGGCTCCGGAATGTGAGTGTGTGTGCTGCTTGAGAGAGGGAGAGCACATTAAAACTACATTTTACAGTAATATGGTCATTTTCGTCAACAATATTGCATGTTGATATCACCACAGTCAGCAGACGGCAGTGCTGTCTCGTCTCATCATATAGCCTATTGTTAACAAATTTAACACTTCAGCAGAGGTGTTTCCAAACAGGTTTAGTGGCTTACCAGTTAACGTTGAAGTATGGATTTGATTCGCGGGGGTATTTTGCTGATGATACTGTTATTAGTGTTATAAGTTAACAGCACACTTAAACAACTGGACTCAGGGTAAGCATAGTGGCTGAGTCTGAGTGAAAAGGAAGAAGTGGTGAATTTACAGCTCACAGCAACTTAATACGATATAGTTCCTACAAGATGTAGTGTTGGCAAAAATGCATTTTTATTGAGTTTCCTCTAAGCAAAAGGAAACCAAGTGTGAAGTAGATTGGATGAGCCTTTCAGGAGATATTTCAAAGACAGACGCACACACACACGCATGCACGCACTCACGCACGCACACAAACATACACATACACACACACACACACACGCATGCACGCACGCGCACACACACACACACACACACACACACACACAGATAGTGCATTTGTACATATAACGCATAAAACTTGAAACTTGAACTATTCCATACTACATACATAATGTTGTATGTCAAAGGGCGATCAAATCAGCAGTTAGAAATGTTATTAAATTCTTAATAACCTACATGGATTTTGTTTAGGGTGACCAAACGTCCCGGTTTGACCGATTTTGAGTTGCGTGTCACAAGTCCCAAAAAAAGCCTGTCGGGACGCTAAAATGACCCGGTTTACACCAACCACTATGAAATTGTCCTGGTTGTCAGTGGTTACATAGCCCATGTGGTCTTTTTATAGCCCGATCATTAACTAAACCCATGTAGAAAGACTACTAAAGCGTCCAGCGTATGATTTTAACAAGGTGTGTGTGTGTGTGTGTGTGTGTGTGTGTGTGTGTGTGTGTGTGTGTGTGTGTGTGTGTGTGTGTGTGTGTGTGTGTGTGTGTGTGTTTGTGTGTGTGTTGGAAGCGTTTCAAGGCAAAATAGAATACAAAATGATGTTTGTATGTCATTTTGACACGAATACATTTAATAAATGACATGTTGATGTTTGAAAGTCTCTAGGTTTTGACATGAACGCAGATATAAATGTAATTTAAAAAAAATATATTGCACCTGTCAATACAGAACGAAATATTCTGTAGCCTATTTTGCTGTCAATACTGGCCACGTTGTCTTTGCTGTAGTCAGATCACAAGTTCAGTGGGTGCATTTTCCAACCTCAAAGTGGAGTCCCATGTCAAAGTGTCCTTGGGCAAGACACTGAAGCCTAAATGCTCCCGATGCAGCGTGGGAATGTGTGAGAATGTTTATCTAATGAGCAGCACCTTGTATGGCAGCCTCCGTGTATGAATGTGTGTGTCAATGGTGAATGGTATTAAGACTAGAAAATGCTTTATAAATGCAGTCCATTTACATTAAAAAAAAAAAACTCTACAGACTCTACAGCAGTACACTTGATTAACAGACTGTCTTGTATTGTTTGTTTGTAATTTGTTTGTAATGTAATTACATAGGATTATCGGAAAAAGCAGTATCAGAAAAAGCACTACTACTACTACTACGGAGTGGATTATTCTGGTACATGAAAATAAAAACTGAATTGAAATTGCCTTATTAGAAAGTGCAACCAACATGGGTCACAGGAGCAACACAAGTTTAATATAATCAAATGTGTTCAACTGATATTATTGAGGATCCATAACATAAAATGAACATTATACCTAAATACATACCATGTACAGTACAGACCAAAGGTTTGGACACACCTCATTCAATGCGTTTTCTTTATTTTCATGACTATTTACATTGTAGATTCTCACTGAAGGCATCAAAACTATGAATGAACACATGTGGAATTATGTACTTAACAAAAAAGTGTGAAATAACTGAAAACATGTCTTATATTTTAGATTCCTCAAAGTAGCCACCCTTTGCTTTTTTGATAGCACTGCAAACCCTTGGTGTTCTCTCAATGAGCTTCATGAGGTAGTCACCTGAAATGGTTTTCACTTCACAGGTGTGCCTTGTCAGGGTTAATTAGTGGAATTTTTTCCCTTATTTATGGGGTTGGGACCATCAGTTGTGTTGTGCAGAAGTCAGGTCGATACACAGCCGACAGCCCTATTGGACAACTGTTAGAATTCATATTATGGCAAGAACCAATCAGCTAAGTAAAGAGAAACGAGTGGCCATCATTACTTTAACAAATGAAGGTCAGTCAGTCTGAAAAATTGGCGAAAACTTTGAATGTGTCCCCAAGTCGCAAAAACCATCAAAGCGCTACGAAACTATGGCTCACATGAGGACCGCCCAGGGAAAGGAAGACCAAGAGTCACCTCTGCTGCTGAGGATAAGTTCATCCGAGTCACCAGCCTCAGAAATCGCAAGTTAACAGCAGCTCAGATTAGAGACCAGATGAATGCCACACAGAGTTCTAGCAGCAGACACATCTCTAGAACAACTGTTAAGAGGAGACTGCGCGAATCAGGCCTTCATGGTCAAGTAGCTGCTAGGAAACCACTGCTAAGGAGAGGCAACAAGCAGAAGAGATTTGTTTGGGCCAAGAAACACAAGGAATGGACATTAGACCAGTGGAAATCTGTGCTTTGGTCTGATGAGTCCAAATTTGAGATCTTTGGTTCCAACCGCGGTGTCTTTGTGCGACGCAGAAAAGGTGAACGGATGGATTCTACATGCCTGGTTCCCACCATGAAGCATGGAGGAGGAGGTGTGATGGTGTGGGGGTGCTTTGCTGGTGACACTGTTGGGGATTTATTCAAAATTGAAGGCGTACTGAACCAGCATGGCTACCACAACATCCTGCAGCGACATGCCATCCCATCCGCTTTGCGTTTAGTTGGACCATCATTTATTTTTCAACAGGACAATGACCCCAAACACACCTCCAGGCTGTGTAAGGGTTATTTGACCAAGAAGGAGAGTGATGGAGTGCCGCACCAGATGACCTGGCCTCCACAGTCACCGGACCTGAACCCAATCGAGATGGTTTGGGGTGAGCTGGACTGCAGAGTGAAGGCAAAAGGGCCAACAAGTGCTAAGCATCTCTGGGAACTCCTTCAAGACTGTTGGAAAACCATTTCAGGTGACTACCTCTTGAAGCTGATCAAGAGAATGCCAAGCAGTAATTAGAGCAAAGGGTGGCTACTTTGAAGAAACTAGAATATAAGACATGTTATTTCACACTTTTTTGTTAAGTACATAATTCCACATGTGTTCATTCATAGTTTTGATGCCTTCAGTGAGAATCTACAATATAAATAGTCATGAAAATAAAGGAAACGCATTGAATGAGAAGGTGTGTCCAAACTTTTGGCCTGTACTGTATACAATGAAAGACCTTTCTTTCTTTCTTTCCTTTCTTTTCACCCCCTGTCACCTACTACTACTGTATAAGAGCATACTCCAACCCATTCTCCTCAACTGTTCCTGTTTCTTCAACATGTTAACTTCCACCAACAGAAACAAACTAATTCACATCACCCATGTTGCAACAAAAATGATTTGGCCTTCCCACCCTCAACCTATCAGACCTCAACAGCAAAGCCAGCAACTGCAAAGCACGGACGATTGCACATGACCCCAGTCATCCCATCTCCCCCTTCTCCACACTGCTCCCATCAGGACACAGATACAGGTCCTTGGCCTGGTGACGGGTCCCCTACACCAGCGGTGGAAGAAGGATTCAGATCCTTTACTATTTACTACTACTACTTAAGTAAAAGCACTAATACCACAATGTTACAAGTAAAAGTCCTGCATTGGAAATGTTACTTAAGTAAAAGTATGTAAGTATCATCAGGAAAATGTACTTAAAGTATTAAAAGTAAAAGCACTCAATGTAGAAAAATCCTCCCATTTTAGAAACTGGAAAGGATCCAAACTGTTCTGTCAATCAGCTGTGTGTTTAAACGGCTAATCATTTCAGCTGGACTTGTAGGCCGTTATATTGTTGGGTATTTTAATGTATGATAAAACGTATTTTACTAACTACATGGGTTTTGTTTGCAAAAATACAGATTTGTAAAGTACAGTACTTGTAGTACTTGAGTAAATGTACTTAGTTACATTGCACCACTGCGCTCTAGTAGGAGTTTCTGTGCCTTCTGCCATATCACCCTTAAATGAAGCACCCAGCTGTGACTATTATGTGTGTGTTATTTATATGTTGTGTATATTGTGCACAAGGGGGTGTCAGTGGAACGGACTGGAGGGAACTGTGCATTATAGGGCGTTTGGGGTGAAAGTGTAAACGTTTACTGTATGTTTATGCATAAGCGTAGATTTCAGGGGAGAGGCAGGGGACATGCCATACAGTTAAAGAACACAACAGGAGCGTGAAAAAATAAAAGATAGACTTATGTAGATTTAAAGTTTGGAGTTTCTGGCTTCAACAAGGTCTCATTCTCTAACAGATTTGTTGTTAAGATGTACATGATTCCTAAAAAAAATAAAAACATCCCAAAACACGTAATGATGATTTGAATGTGCAGAAAGTTTTGAACAATACAGATGAAGAATAATTTCCTTAACATAAAAAAAAACATTTGCACCATGAATTGTTGCAGAAAATGTTACCCAGAATGCAGGAAATGAAGTGCTTGATGCTCTAAATGTTTTGGGGGATGCCCCCCCCCAAGATATAATGCCCCCCCTACTGTTGAAACAAAACCTCCGCCCTTGTGTGTATGTATATTTGTGAGGCCCTGTCCAGACTGTGAAGACAAATTTCCCCAGTGGACAATAAAGACTATTTATCTATGAACAAAAGCAAGACGATTGATGCTGTAGCCCTTTCTAACAAGTGATGTTAAAACCTGTGAAGCCACCAGAGGGCTCAGTCTCCGTAGTAGTCAATATGAACAGTTGCTACTGCACATTCTAACTTCATTCAGTGTACAGCCTGAAACCAAGGTTATTAAAATGTGTATTACAGCATGGCCTACTGTGTCTCCAGATGATAATGTCCTACCTGCAGGTCACAATGGAGTTTACCAGAAAGTGAAAAACATGGGGAATACACTGCTTTCTATTTCATAAATAAGCTGGGAATGATTTTGATCCTAATTTAGGCCTAAACAGAGTCACATATGAACCACATGACAAGCACAGAAATATTACAATAGGCTACTGTAGGCCTACCAGTAACCTACACAATCCCTGCTCCATGCCAGGGCTAAAATAAAAAAAAAGCAAAAGGATCACCTATAGTTGGCATTGCCTAGGTACAGTGCTCAGCATAAGTGAATACACCCATGCTAAAGTTGACTAAAAAGAGGAATAAAAAAAAACATCTTTTGGAAATTGATCTTAATGCCTTAATTTAAAAAAAAGAGGAAAAATCCAACCTTTAAGGACACAAATTTTCATTGTGAATGAATAATGTATCGTAAATAAATAAATGTTCTTCCTTAAAATACAGGGGGCATAAGTCAGTCCACCCCTATGTTAGATTCCCATAGAGGCAGGCAGAGGTTTATTTTTAAAAGGCCAGTTATTTCATGGATCCAGGATACTATGCATCCTGATAAAGTTCCATTGGCCTTTGGAATTAAAATAGCCCCCCCACATCATCACATACCCTTCACCATACCTACAGATTGGCATGGGGTACTTTCCATAAGATCATCTCGCTATTATCTCTTTGTCAGGATGCATAGTATCCTGGATCCATGAAATAACATATATTATAATAATATTAAAAATAAAAATCTGCCTGCCTCTATGGGAATTTAACATAGGGGTGTACTGACTTATGCCCCCTGTATTTTAAGGAAGAACATTTATTTATTTGTGATACATTATTTATTCACAACGAAAATTGGTGTCCTTAAAGGTTGGCTTTTTCCTTCTTTTTTTTAATTAAGGCATTAAGATCAATTCCCAAAAGATTGTATTTTATTCCTCTTTTTAGTCATCTTTAGCATGGGTGTATTCACTTACAGTAGGTGATTCAAAAAAAATGGGAGTAAAAAAATGTCCGATGCCAAGTAGATGATAATTAATGTTATTGTCAATATGCAAAGTAGGTCAGCAAGTCCACCGACATCAACATGGCTTTCCATTGTTTCTTCACAAGTGGCAACATCTATGTAAAAACAAATCTCAAATTGACATTTCAAGTTGTATCACGACATCGCGAGACAAAGCCATCAGTGAATTTTAACGAGCGGCTATAACAGCTACAGGCTAAGATAAATGACAATAGGTAGCCTATACGAACCATTCTGAGACGGTCGGCCTGATTCTTTGCATGCCAAGTTGTTCAGATCGTTCACGCGGTCTATGCGTACACAGACCTGTAGTATGGGAAGGTTAAAGCAGGAGAACGCATTTACTTGCACTGCAATAAACCATCTAGTAAAACCCGCAGTTGCGGACAGGACAGCTGATCAGTGATCACATTCCTCCCCTGGCAGTGGGTTTAAACCGTGGTCCGTGGCACACTGGAAGTGACACGACGCCGCAGGCTCAAGACTTTTCTTTGTCAGAAAATTGGGACTGTGCGGCGCACTGAGAGCTGACAGACTCCAGCCGTAGCCTGTATGAGACAGACAGTAGTCTACCGACGGCTGCTTTACAGCGCACATAATGACGTTTCTTATCAGCCATCTGCACTGCTGTCACAGCTCTGTTTGCCCTGTCTTGGGTCTTTGTCATGCACATGCGTGCATAGAAACCCACTAGGAACTAGGTATTGCAAGAAGGAAGGTTTAAAAATGTAGGCTATGTAGCAACCATATGCTTCTCTTAATTCCTGACTCCAATCAAGGAAACCGGTTTACTCCACGTAAAATAATTCATGTAGAAATCATATAACGACCCGGTTACTTTAATGAGGAACACATTGATTCTTAAATTCTGTAGCCCCATTGGAGTTAACATGGCTCTCCATCCAGACACAGACAACATTACTACCAACCAATCAGGTCTCTCTCTCTGTCGCCACCGCGGAAATAAACGACTAATCAGCTCTCTGAGTGCTTCCAGCGATAAGGGCCGGAGAACCAATCCGCTGGCTGTCTGGATCTGCTGGGGGAACGAACGGCCATTCAGCTGTCTGTCTGGGCTTCACGGAGTGACTGGCCGACCAATGAGCTGTCTGTCTGGTTGCACCGAGGGGGTGAGCGTCTGCCTAGGCCCAATCAGCGGTTCAGTGCTGCCTGCCGGTGCCGGGGACTGGTGGTAAGGAGCCGCTGCAGCGCGTCAGGACCGGACCGTGAACCCGGAGACGGTACACACTGAGGCGGAAAGGAGACACAGGTGAGTCCGAGGATGTGCGCGAGGCCTGGCTCCGGCGGGACGTGTTTTGAAATGGCAGCGGCGGGATTCATGTGGCGGCAGCACGGCGGGTTGTTGTGTCGTTTTCCTCCCGGTGGATATCTGCTGATAGACAATAGAGCGGCTCGGCTTTGCTATTTATTGATGCAGGCTGACATGTTAGCGACCAGTAGCCGTCGCCTCCAACTGTTCATTTACATTTAATGGTGTGGAGTCGCAGCAGAAACATTTTTGGCTATCTAAATCCGAGCCTGCTGTTTGTGTTTGGATAATAACCGAACTGTTAACGGAGATATTGGGCTAACATTGTGATGGAAGCCTCCAATCCGTTTCATTGTTTGATCCAGAGTCTCTAGGGGTTAACAGACTGGAGAAAGAGCCAGGGTCCTCCAAATACTTGTTTACGCTCATTTAAAGAGCACCGGGATAAGATGAGACGGTAGATCGGTTTTAATGAAGCAAAACTGTATGAGGTGGCGGATAAAAATGCGCTATGAGGAGGCCGGGGTCGCTGATGGCTCTCAGCAATTAGGTAGAAAAATTTGAAATGCATCAGCCATTTACGTAAAGACTCAACTGGCTCCATATGCACCTAAATGGCTGCCTGGCGCCTGACAGCATAACCAACATTTTACTGTAAGGGCAAGGCTTTATTCAGGCCAAGCGGCTGGTTGTTTCCTGAGCGGTGGATTAACGGAGGTAGATGTCTAGATGACGTTCGAGACCAAACGGGAATCAATATTTAATGTGTGCTGCTTATTATTCTGCAGTATAAGGACCTCATTTTGTGTGTTGTTGATTATAATTGGTCTTTCCTCAGTTGCTGCACCGCTCCTCAAGATTTACATGAGTCACATGCAGATGGATCCACATATGACTGCTATCACTGTCTTTGTGATTGGATGGCATATAGTCCCTAACTAAATTGGAATAGCCTGTACAGTCTTTAAGATGGAGAGTGGTTCTATCAGGTGAAGAGATGAGGTGTGTATGGTCAAATGATGTTCCAAGACAAATGCAGGAATGGTTCATTTTAAGTTCTTTGGATACTAAAATCTTTGGCAATAAAAAGTTTTCGTCACAGGAAAACTGTCTGTTGAAATGAAAAATCGACAGACAGCAGGACGTTGGTTGTCATTGCTTCGTCACTTCTTGCCATGAAAACCTCCATCCCTTTCACTTTCCTCAGTGTATCGCTTTCAACTGCTTGTTTCTAGTCCCGTCTTCTCTAGGCAAACCATTCTTTGTATAGCACATTTCCACAACAAAGCAATTCCGAGTGCCTTATATAGGAAACTCTGAATTTAGGATGTTGTGCTCACTTTACAAATCTCCATCTGAGCGTGGAAGGAAAGTAGCCCCACAGCCTTTGGTTCTGAGATAAAAGTTGGCAGACCTTGATACACTCAGCCCTCCACTCACATAGTGATAGTGGGTCTGTATGAATGAAAGGTCCCTGCTGTTGAAGTGTGTGAATGAACTGTAGTATTCTCAATGATGGAGTCCTTCCTCTTCCTATTTCCAGCTCAGAGTCCCATGGCAGCCCCAGTAGCATGCAGATGAAAATTGCCATTCTGTTATGACAGAACCTCTAGAGTGTTGTAGCGTAGTTTTTGATGAATATGCAATCAGTGCAATTAGGGTTCCATGTTTTTAATCACAATTTTAGCAGGTCCTTATTGAAACAATGACAATTTTGATTAGCCTAATTTTAGTTTATAACATGTACCAGGACTTTGAAATGGCTTGTGAAGGGGTTTTAAACTGTTTGTGCTCCTTTTTAATATAGTTTAGAGTTACCATATCACCAGACCCAAATGGAATCTGCAGATTTATTTTTTTACAGTTTTTAGTGGTGATCCAAAATAAAAGTCTGTCTCTACTGTTATTTTGTTCGCGGTGGAGATATGTTAAGTTTTATTTTTTTCATTTGTGTGAGATCTGCGGAAGATTCTGCATCATTTTGTGGCCGCAGTTTCCATGTGGCCCTGCACATCAACGATGTTGATAATGGGGATAATGAAAGATCAGCTGATGTTCATTTTAAAATATAAACACATACCATAAACAAACTTTTATTTTTTAATAAGAAATCCTTAAAAAATCCTTAAAGTTATTAAAGAAGAATTGTGCTTAAAGATATGTACTCAAGGGGACACTTTACAGTTGAAACAAACACATTAATGGTTGACAGAATATATACTCGAGACACTTTTTCTAAACAAAATATTCTTTGCAGTCAAACTGCAAAAATATTCAGTGAAATCAGCTGATGTAGTTTTGACTGTTAGACTTTCAAGGACTTAAAGTAGCTTAACATGAAATATTTATGACTAAACGAACAAAAATGGCAGGTAAAGTTCAGAGACAGAAAACCTCCTTAAGTAGGATAATTGTTCTTCTTTTCAGCATCATCTCTGCAGTGTTTATGTACAAACCGCTGTTGAGAGTGATGGCGACTGCTACTTCAAATGAAAGTCTGTAGACCCAAACATCCCATTATGAATGATGTGATGCAATGGCAGTTTTTATGACATGTGACACACTGGTTTTTCACTCTGGACCATGTTTGTCACAGCAAATCCTGGAAACAGCTTAGCGTTCAGGTCAAACAATGTCTAATGTTGGACTCCTACAGCTGGTCTCAGGCTCGCCTCCCAACCAGATGGAAAACACTTTTTCACACACAGAGAAAAGTGGTAGAATGTGTTGAATGATTGACTGTGTACATGGTTCCACAGCTATAGTTAGTGTGTTTTTTACAGGAAATAGCTTGTGATGGAGAGTCAGTATCACGGACCCAGCCCCATATATATTATACAGAGGTGTATACCAGGCATGAAGTTGTTTCTGCATTAAATTTCACAAGTAAATAAGGTAGCAAAGATGCATCTGTTTTGTCTACTCTAGCCTATTGTAAATTTGCACATTTTATGACCAAAACATCCCAAAAAATGAATTTGTAAAATGAGTGTTTTTCCTAAGGAAAAACAAACAAAATGGCCAGAGTGAAAATCACCTTAAAGGGTAACTACCATTTTTTTCAACCTGGACCCTATGTTCCTATGTTCTTGTGTCTAAGTGACTGATGGGAACAACAATCTTTGACATTGGTCGAGTATTAAGAGAGATCGCTGCAGTCGGCAGCAGAGAAACAAGCTACAATGTGAGTTAATAGGACAATTGTCCAGCTTGTATTTACCTTCATAAAAGTGCTCGTTTTGCCACTGACAGACTCAGATTAATATTCAGATTAAGTGTCTGACAACATTATGGAAAGGATCCCTTAGAGATAGAGCTTTAACACCTCTTTGAGACCTTTCTGTTTAACTACAAGCTCTCTTTTTCCAATCTTCACACAACTATTTCTGTCACTTTTCATTTGAGGAGGGACTATCTGGAAGGTGTGCTGCTGTCCTCATATGATTGGTGCTGTTTGAGAGAGATTTGGGAGGCAGTGGCTTGGATGCAGCCAGGTGGAGGTTATAACGGAAGTTATTTAGAAAACATTTTAGCCATGTCAAGGTCACCAGTGTCCAACATAAAAAATTCTCCACACTGGCCCCCTGGGCCAGTAGATCAGCGTTTTACTGGTTAATTTAATTGGATAACCATTGTCATGATTCATACAAACAACAAACCAGAAACTATTCTGCATCTTCAAATATGAGTTACGTCAATTAATAAATGATTCATATTTATGCAGTAATGCTTGTTTTATTTAAACGTTGAAAGGCCAGAGTGAGGCTCTCGTTTCACTGTGTCGAGGCCATGACACTGCTGCCTTCCCTCAGTCTCTGTAAACTCCCAGTGTCGAGGATTGTCATCATCCATCAATATTGTGTATTTTGTTTAAAAAAGAACAATCATTGATAACTTTTGTAATATCGTTTTGGTAACGTCATGTTATGGTTCTTAAATTATGCAACATAGCTAACTTGCCAAAATGTTTTTAAGACAAGACATGCTGATTAGAAAAATATATAAAATATTTTATTCAAACAACAACCATCTGCTTACAAGTGTGTTTCCTTTTCGTGTTTATATATTGTAGTAACCTGAATATTCCCAGCCATGTTTACTGGGCTACATTGAGCTTTCATTTTGACATGATCTAGAATTTCCGACAGCGTTTGAACGCAGCACTGGGGAAGCTGACTTTGCAGTTAGTTAATGTTGGCGAGTAATTTTTAGCGCCCCTCCAACTCACTCCCAGCCTCTAGGACTTTGCCAGGAGGAGAGCGGACAGCAGCAAACAGCAGTTGCTGCAGCTGCAACTTCTGTACCCAGCCAGATCGGACCGTGACGTACGCTAATATTGCTAGCTAGCTCCCGGCAAAGGAGGATAGCGGCCAGCAGCTCCGGTCTGGCTGGGTTTAAGTTGCTGCAGCTGAAGGTAGCATGTGTGGACTCTTTGTGGCGGTTGTCGGCAGTCGTTTCTTGACGTTGGGGAACTCCATTTCTTATCAACGTTAGTGTTGCACCTAACGTTAGCGTCAACTTACAAAGAACTGACTTGTGACTTTGATTGGCACAAACAATATTACTGCCCCAAACGGACCAGAGACTGGCCAATCAACTTGCCCGACATACTGTTTTACTGGCTCTGGGCCATCGGGCCATTGCTTATGTCGAACCCTGGTCACATGAACTATACCTAGTGTGTTTCAAGCATTCAGAACTGTTACATTTCTCAAATTTTGACCAATAAATTAGACGTTGTTTCGGTGGCTGCGGTCCAAAAGCAGAACCTGAATAAGCACACATGAATTTCAATCCCAACACTTGCCAAGCAGAAAAATGAAAGCTTCATATTGCCAAGATCTCACTGGCTGGTTTTGTGTGTGATTTTTGATGATTGTTTCTTAAAATTAAATGGTGGAAAATAAAAATGCAAAACACTAAATGAATGAAGTATTTACAATTGAAATGCACATGAATATCAAAGTAACTGTAATTGCAAAATTCCATCTGTACCCTCATAAAATAGCATTTAAAATAATTTAAAATCAGTAGTGTGGAGCAATGTGATTGTCATGAACTTTGATGCCCTACTCATTCATGTTGAGTAGGTACTATGTGCGGTAAGTACCTTTTGAGCTGTTGTAAATTATCCAGGGTTTCCCCCGTTGTTTTGTAAGCCTGGTGGCCCACCGGGCCTAAGTTGCCCCCCGCCAGGCCTAAGCCTGTATTTGAATTTGTTTTTTAAAACTACAGTTTTTTACGGCTCGGTTGGTAACTTAGTTATATTTTCAAATGTCCCGTTAGCGTTGAGCACTGACTTAATGTCGTGCCATATGGAATCTGTCTTATAGCTTTTTTTTAATTTTCAATTTTGTGATTCCGTACAAGATGCTGTTATCACAGCAACTAACTATTGGGCTCTACATTAATGTCTGTAACTGGCCCCAGCTGGTCCCTCGTCAATAAAAGCGCTTGCCACCAGGCTAAATAACTTTTCTTTTCTGGGGGAAACCCTGTAATCTACAGTCCTTTTGTGACCAAACCCTCTGATCAACTGAACACATTTGACTCTATCTTCTGGCCAGGTAACATCATTTCACAGTGTGAAATGATTCGTCGTTTCCCTTAGTTCCTTGCACTGGTCACATCAGTTGAAGTCAGTGAGGGTTCTCTGTAGAGATGGTGGCATAGCCTACAATTTATATCACGGTATAATTTAAAGCACAGACGGTAATGGTATATAATATAAAAGTATATTAATTTTTCTTAAAATTTCAATAAAACTCCGAAGGGGTAAAACTATTACTGTAGGCTACTCTAAACTGTATTACTAGAACATATTTCACATAGTACAGAGTAGGGCTGGACCCAAATATTGTTCGTTGGGCAGGTAGGCCTGTTTTGATAATGATTGTTGGTTTTTCTGTAGAATAACAGAATCCTTAAATTGATACCTTTTTTAGTTGACCCGAAAGATGCATGTTTCCATTTTAGCTCGGTGTAATAAAGACTTTATTGCTTTATGCTGTCATTTACTGTCGCATTTCTCTATTCTCCTAACATAAACGCCATCACACAGTGCGCAACAGAGACGACTTGGCAATCCACTAACTTGTTACTCTCCCTACCAATGTTAGTTGCTCTGTTTCAACAATGTTGGGCTGAAAAAACATGCAAGCAAGCCGAAATTCATTGTGGTGGTTGTGGTCAGGGCTAAGTTATGAGCCCAAGTCTGCTAGCCTGAAACACTGCAGCACTATCCCGTCTATCTCCTCTCCATCGGAGAAAAGTCTGGCTGAGTCAAGTTATAACCGAGCAGTCTGATGGTTATGGTTATACTGTATGATATCATGATATCGTATAAAAATGTTTACACATCAAAATGGAAGATGATACAGTGGCTGGCTACGAGCTCTATGACACCAAGTGGCAGTTGCTAAAGTTGTTTAAGTCGCTACAGACCTCCGTCACAGCTCAGTTGTATCAAAGGCAGTTAATAGATGTGTTTAGCTGCTACAGAGCTCTGAGACTCCGGCTACGGTGCTCCGCATGGTGTATCATCATTCAGTTTACCCGAGAATAAGTGACTTTCAGCAGGGTACAGAGCACCACAAGCTGCTGGTCGTTTCGGCGGACATTATGGTTAAGTTAAGGCCACAAAATGGGAGCGTTATGCGGCGACGAAAGTTAAGTTTAGGCACCAAAACGACTAAGTTTAGGAAAAGATCTCTGGTTTGAAAGTCCTGCGTTTTAATGCCCAACCATCCATCCTGACCTCCTGCCTATGAACGCCAGCCGCGTTCTTATCACTTAGACTTAGACTTCTCTTCATTGATCCCTTTGGGATGACTCCCGCAAGGAAATTAGATTTCCAGCAGCAGATTTTAGCATCTTACAAAACACTCTTTAAATAGAAAAAAGATAGAAAAAACACAGTATAAAAATAAAAAACTTTTAGCAAAATATTTTTACAAAAATAAACAAACAGTAAAACAACAATAAACTACAGATAAATAAAGAAGATATATATATATATATATATATATATATATTTATGTATGTATATATATATATATATATATATGTATGTATGTATGTATGTATATGTATGTAGTATATATATTTGTATGTATGTATGTATATATGTATGTATTATATATATATATATATATATGTTGTATGTTTTATGTATATATTATGTATATATTGTATATGTATTTTATATGTTTGTTTATATATATTTTGTAAATATATTTTATATTGTATGATTATTTATTGTTTTATGTTTATGTATGTATGTGTATGTATGTATTGTGTATGTGTGTGTATGTATGTGTTTTGTGGTTTTATATGGTTTGTGTGTGTGTGTGTGTGTGTGTGTGTTTATATATATATATATATATATATATATATATATATATATATATATTATATGTGTGTGTGTGTATATATACATATATATATAATATACATATATATATATATGTGTGTGTGAATGACTGTGTATGGTATTGTGTTATTATACAGTTAATAAATAAATGACATTTAGCATAAATTAGCGATTAAGAGCAGTTAGTGTCCAGGTATGTATGTGAGTAGATTATTAATAATTTATTGCACAATGTTCTGTTCTGTCCTCTTTACCCTATTTCCTCCTCCCCCCGAGTGAGGAGTTGTACAGTATGATGGCATGAGGGACAAAGGAGTTCTTGAGTCTGTTGGGTCCTACACTTGGGAATATACTTACACAGCAGCAGTCAATGTGGTGCATACAGCATAAAATATGTGATATAAAGTGATATGGCTAAAATCTTTTGTTCAGTCTGCACGTCAAGTGTCGTATTTGACAGCCATTGGCAGGAGCGCAGCCTGTTATTTACGGTAGTTTGATTCACTTTTTTCCCCATCCCCCCACATTCTGCGCAGAACCCGCCTTACTCTGCCTCTGATTGGCTAGTACTCGTTGCCTTATTCAGAGAAAAATCCCTCGATAGATGATGGCAGGCTTAATGCTGATACAACACACTGATTACCAAGAACATTTTAAAATGGCACTTCATATTAGGGCTGGGCAATATATTGATATTATATCGACATCGATATATGAGACTAGATATCGTCTTAAAAAAATCGTCTTTAAAAGTGTTGTCTTTTCCTGGTTTTAAAGGCTGCTTTACAGTAAAGTAATGTCTGAACTTACCAGACTGTTCTAGCTGTTCAATTATTTGCGTTTACCCATTTAGTTATTATATCCACATTACTGATGATTATTTATCAAAAATCTCATTGTGTCAATAGTCAATCGTACAATATTGCCGCAATATCGACATCGATGTATTTGGTAAAAAATATTGTGATATTTAATTTTCTCCATATTGCCCAGCTTTACTTCATATTAAAAAGGTTGCCGACCCCTGCTGTAGGTCATTTTTGATATTTCATATCTCGATAACGATATATATTACGAAACGATTTCTGGTAAGTCAATTAATAGTCTATATGAAATAATTTTTTTTTTTTATAAAACTTGGAAATAGTCATGTTTTGATGTGTAACCAATCTGAAGACCTGCTGTGTCACAGTAAAGTTGGATTATCTTAAAAAAGAGCTCAGAAGAGTCTACGCATCACTTACTTTTTGAGGAGATAGAAATCTGCATAATCAACTCTTAATTAGAAAACCCCATTTTGGAGGGGGTGTGGGTAATACCTTAACTTGCACTAATTGATGTGTGTGATTTTAATGAATGCATAACGCAGGGAGTGGTGTGTGCTTACTGTAGTCAAATAAAAGGGAAGTGGGGACATGTTTGTCGTTAAAAAAAAAAAAATGGCCCAGCAGTAAGTGGTAGTGCAGCTGTGACTAATTCAGCCAATGAATAGGCAGTGTGCAGATCATTGCTGCAATGCTGTGCTGCATTTAGCCAGGTGCTGCACAAGGTCACCCCAGTCAACTTGTCTGAATGCAATCGTCCCAATGCTCACTGTACACTACTTTACATTACTATTTTAATTTGATCCTGACAAAACGTGCACAAAAACTAATTGTAATTAGTAAGATGGGATACTGAAGAAACACCTGTTAGACAATGTCAGGAGCTAAGTTTCCATCCACTTGTCAATCGAATTATCTGAAGTTCGGTAAAAAAACTGATGCGAATAAAGCTGGTGAAAGTGTTTCCATCCAACAGCTTTAAAGCGAATAAAAACCTGTGCGTAATGACGTCACATGCTGTTTTGCGATTAAATTGGTATATCGAATTGATTTGAGACATTTTATGGTGTTTCCATTCATTTTTGAACTGAATCGCACAAGATTCAAGCGAACTTTTGCGAACAAAGTTTTGCTAGACAAAAGTAGTTGTTGTTAATATTAGAAGCCAAGCTAAGCTCCGATGGGCCTTTGACCGAGGATCTGATCCAGCTCATCAAAATGGTGGAACTTGCCTTTTATCTTCCCTCCGGCACTGCTGCGAGACAACTCTCTTTTTTGAGCCGTGTATCGCTGTTTGAGCGCCTTCCATTTACTCCGCAGGACGTCCCACGGCTTGTCGTAAGGGACATTCTAAAACGCTTAAAGTGATGGTTCGGAGTAATTCACCCTAGGGTCCTTTGCACCATGACCTCGAGCCAAACACCCCCCCCCCCAGAAGCTTTTTTCACCTGGGTCTAACATTTAGCTAGAGTAGCGTTATCAGCTGAATAGCTTAGCACAGGGGCTAATGGACCCACGTTTGTATCTTGTAAGCTACCCCACTAATAATGCCCGAAATGATACCAAACGTCTACAAGTAGTACAAATAGGTTATGCTCTCATAAAACGGAAAGTTTGTAAGTACACCAGAAGTTTATGAATACTTGCCTGCTCTCTTCAGCTCTCTGCTGCTGCTGCTGCTGCTGCTACCTGCAGTTAGACAGTGCTTAGGGCCGTCTACAAATTACTACACCGAAAAGAGATACAACAAAAATATGTATTTAATGATTAAATAAGGTAATGTCTCCAAACTTACCTCAATTATTACTTGTCTCCTGCTAGTTATACTACAGCACTTACTTTAAAAAAAAAGTTAAATTAAAAAATATTTTTGTTGCATCTCTTTCGGTTGTTGTAATTTGTAGATGTCCCTAAGCACTCGTCTCACAGCAGCAACAACAACAGCAGAGACAGAAGCCAGCAGGCAAGTGTTATTTACATAAACTTCTGGTGTACTTACAAACTTTCAATCCATCGTTATGAGTGCTCGTACTTTACTACTTGTACCAGACACTGGTATCATTTCGGCGTATTAGTGGGTAACTGATATAAGCGTGGAGTCCATCCCCTGCGTATTCGCTATTCAGCTGCTAACGCTACTCTCGCTAACTCGCCCAAGTTATTGACCCAGGTGAAAAAAGCTTCTGAAGTGTTTGCTCGAGGTCATGGTGCAAAGGACCAACGTAAATTACTCGAACCATCACTTGTCGAAAATAGCGTGGTTTAATGTATCTAAACAACGATCAATCATCACCAGATGTATCATGGTCATATCTTGTCATGAATACTTAAGCCTGTCAAAAAACGAAATCCAACGATTATAAGTTATCTCCGCGTTAATGTGTCGGATAACGTCCATAATATTGGACATTGGGTTAGATTTGACCGTTTTAAGTGGTTATGATGAGCAATATAGAAGAGGATTTTTGGTGATGATTGATCGTTGTTTAAAACCGATAATATCGTTACTTTCTCGCCATATTAATAATATTATTACGGCCACTGATGAAGAAAATATTAACGTGAGATAACTTCTATAATCGTTGGATTTCGATTTAGTTTTTTGACAGGCTTAAGTGTTCATGACACGATATAACCATGATAAATCTGGTGATGATCACGTTGTTTAGATACATTAAAACCACGTTAAGCTTTTCAAGTTAAGTGTTTAATGTCCCTGTCGTAACTGTTGGTCATTTCCTTGCGAGCTCCTGATAAATGATGGCGTTTCTTAGATTTTTGCTATCTAAAATAGCTGTTATATTTTTCTGGTAAATTAAAAAGGTATCCGTCTCTCGCGTTGTCCACTTACATCTGTTTTTGTTTTGCAAACAGAGCGGAAATACTGGGC
Source organism: Perca fluviatilis (assembly GCF_010015445.1). Taxonomy (NCBI): domain Eukaryota; kingdom Metazoa; phylum Chordata; class Actinopteri; order Perciformes; family Percidae; genus Perca; species Perca fluviatilis. The sequence goes on along the minus strand of NC_053124.1, from coordinate 756,321 downwards.
GGAAATGAACTGAAACTTCTTCTTCTTCGTTTTATTGCGGGTTGCAACCATAAAATGACCTAAAACTTAATCGCAATTCATTATTTATTCGGCAAATAACGTTTCCATCAGCGTTTATCGCATAAGCCGTATATCGATCAAGAGAAAATCCGATGAGACCGAACGTATTTCATTTGAGTCGATATTCATGAAATTCAGTCGGATTTTACTGTTTCCATAAGGCATTTTTCATTCGATATCACTTAATTCGGATAAAAACGTGTGGATGGAAACATAGCTAGTGTTTCCCATAGGATTTTTACCCAAAACAAGTTCATGGCTATTTTAATGTACACATTGACAGGTCGCTACCATGATTGACAGATTGGTGTGTAGCCATGCCCTAAAAGCATCCCCTGCTAGATTGTCTGTTTTTTGTTTTTTTTAATAAATGGGACCATAATTTACAAAATGAACATCATGTTTAGGGTTGGATATTGTTTTTATTCTTTTTTTCTCGATACCGGTGCTAAAAGGATACTTTTAAAATGGTGCCGATGCCTAAATGGTGCCTGAACCGATACTTTAAAAAGCGGACAAAATGACAGTCAGTGACATTAAAGAACAGCTTGTTTTTTGTCATAAGGCCATATGGTCAAATTGAAATTATTTATGGGAAATGTAATAACATGAACTTATAACAATAACTTATTTCACCAGTCAATTGCTGTTAAACAACAAATAGGAGAACCACTAGATGGCAGTACTTTACAATAACATTGAATGCACTATGAGCTTACAAGGTGCAATTGAACGCACCATTAAGTCCTGTCGGTGTTGTTTCTCCGACGACATCAGTGGCCATGGAGCAGCTAGTCTGCTTGGTCTTTAGCTGCAGACTGTAGCACGTCCCAGGGTTGGAATCCTTTCCAGTGAAATCCAGCTACATGTTGGACCGTTTTTAGCTTTCAGCATTTTAACCGTGTTTAAGCCAGCTAGCTAACAGCACGCTAACGCAGTTTTAATTTTCCCGCCCAGTTAGTTGAAAGAAAGTATCAATTGAGAAGTGCACTTTAAAATGCAAGTATAATTCTTTTTTTAACGGTGCCTTTTGTGTGTTTTAATTTATTCAATAATATAATGTGGGAAATCATTTGCTTTCAGTTTTTTTAATTCAACAAGCACTTTGTTGTTTTTGAGCAGTATACGTAAAGAAAAACTGATTATTTTAATATATAATATTTTAATGTTTATCACAAATAATTATGTTATCATAATATTCAACATTTTTGCATATTTCCCCTTGTATAGTGCAGCCCTAGGTTGCAGGTAGGTGAAATAATACATCATTAATGTGGGAAATATCAATTTAATTCTGTAAAATGTGAACACAGGGAGCTGAGCTTCCTGCAGTGACATTACTGCATGCATGTAAACCTTTACAATGACAGCAGCCTCTCTAACTGAAGTCAATTGTTAAAGAAAACTCTCCCATCTGGGGTGGCCTCTAGCTCCCCAGTAAGAGCGTTCGCCCCATGTTGGCTGAGTCCTGCAGCGGCGCAGGGTTCGAATCCGACCTGCTACCCTTTGCTGCGTGTCATCCCCCATCTTTCATGTCTATCCACTTTCAACGGGAAAAGCCCCAAAAAATAATCTTAAAAAAAACGAAAACACTCCCATCAATACATCATTTCAAAAGCAATAGCCTACAGGGACTGACAGAGAGGGGGTGAAAATAATTCATTCAGGTGGATGATTTAAGTGTACAAGCGGTCTCATCAGAAAACCGCTCGCTTCTCCAAATTCCAGAATCGGCCATTTAAATAGCAATGCAGGCACACCTAGCTTTTAAAGGGAACCCTGATAGGTTGAATTCTAAACACCCCTATGATTAATTAAGTGACTACATACAACATACAACCCCTTTGCCCCTTGCACCTTACTTTGAGTCCAGATTATTGCCTAACTATGCCCTAAAATCACCTGCGCTATAGATCGTTTAAATAGGCGTATAAGGTAAAGTACCTGATTAAGCAACCTACAAGAATGAAATCAAACTCCTGCTCGACATTTTCACATTTCACATACAGGAGACACAATACCACCTCCCCTTCTCTTTCATTTGATCCAACTAACCTCAGCTTCTTCATGGCCATCATCAGCCTTTCTTTTCCTTACCAACCAGTGTACCAGACTCTAAAAGATATATAATTGAACTAACAAGCTATCTGTACAGAGATTTACAGTGATCCCAATGTGTGCTATGCAGGCCTGTGACATTGGCCATAAATGATTTTCAATTATTAATTCTAAAATAAATAAGAAAACTTAAAATATATTTGTCTGTTAGATGTTTAAGGAACATGTGTTCATCTTTAATGAAATTGGTGGAAATTATTGATGTCGCTAATGTTAGTTAATTGCTGAAGTAGCAATCACTATTAGCTGTTGCCACATTAGCTAATCAAATCATAAAACAAAACCTGTGCGAGGGAAAACCCACACCATCTAGGTATAGGCCTAACGTTCCATTCTGATCTGATATTTCCTCCTGAGGTTTCTACCCCAGAAGCACCCCTAACACAGACTGGTGGCAGCGTCTGGCTGTGTTTGATTTAAAATCCTCGCTCGTCCCCTACTCTGGTTGCTTAAAGTACAGACATATAGTGAAACACTGGATGGGCAGTGGATGTGCTTCTAATCTGAACGGAAAGACGGAGAAAATAGAGAAGAATTATTTGAAATGATAGAGCCCAGCAGGTGTCATCAGAAAGGAAAAATAAAATCATAGTTTTTGAATTAAAGAAGCAGTGTGTAGGATTTAAGGGGATCTATTGGCAAAATTGAATATAATATGGCTTTCTTAGTGTATAATCACACATCTAAGAGCCCAGAACAGTAGCCCAGATAGGACAAACCAAACGGAGAGAGCCTGTTACGTTTTTGCCACCGTAGCTTCTATACACGCATGGAAAGGGCAGTGAAATGAATAAATTCCTGGTACCCCGTTTACACGTACATGATTATTTTGAACACCCTTCGTTTTTGCCCTTCATTTACTCTCAAACGGAGAATTTGCCTCTGAAAACGAGTCTTTCTAAAAACTCCGGCCAGACTGGAGATTTTGAAAAACTTGGTTTGCATGTAAACTGAGACAAACGGAGGTTTAGGCAGCCCAGGAAGTGAGGAAGAGAAGAGAGTTTGTTGCTGTTGTTGCTATTTTCGAGATTCTGATTGGCTAATGGTGGGCTTGAGCTTCTCGTTACACCGCCACCTACAGGTCTGGCATGCTCTTGACGGCATATATACACAGGGACGTGTAAACGAACACTTTTCTGAAAACTGACAGCTGTGCATGATGTTATTTTTGAAAATGGAGAGGTTGAAATGTCCGTTTATGAAAGCTGGCCACGTGTAAACGTAGCACTAAACTGGAACTGGACTGATTGTTAATCAGAATCAGGTGTGTTAATGCAGACACACATTAAAAAAATATGCAGGGCGGTTGTCCACAGCACAAAGCCTGATTAGATAAATGTATGATCATCTTGCAACACCAGGTGCTCGAACTCAGACCCATTGAGGCCGTAGGCAGTTTCTGATCTCAGGGATCTACTGTCTGGGTGATGTCACCAGTGGCATTGCAACACCTAGTAGACAAGGACCAAGACTATGTGAAAATGCTGAATTTTGAAACTGCTGTAAAAAATTCGAAAATTCTGAGAATTTGTGTACTTGGTTAAGAAAACCTAGAGATGCCTGTAATTTATTTTCACAAAGCTCAATAAATGCCAAAATGATGTTTCAAGATGCTCTATTTTGCATTGACTGCAATGCGTAGATGAGGACACAATTCAAACATTTTCTTTAAAATTCACTTTTTGAGATAAAATTCAGAAATTTCTGATCTTCGGATGTTGTGAATTCTTTCCATGAACATCAAACATTTAATTTGGAAGAAATTGCAGGATTTGTTTATACTACTGTATGCAGTAAAATGTTTTAAAGCACTGTGGGCTCAATTTATGATGAATCGAAAATCTGAATACTATTTTTGTTGAGAACAGTCGGGAGATGAAGTTGCCCAAATTTGGTGTCAATTGAAACGAACGTGGGAGGAGATAGGTTTAAGAAGTTTTGCAGTTTTTGCAAAAAGAGTGATGGACTTCAAAATTGCCACTAAGTAAAATCAGAGTACAGTTTCTATTGGGGCTACAGTTTGGCATAAGATGTGACGTTGTAACATGTACCATTGATTTGTTATGAATTTTTAAAATGTAAAATTTTTAATCGCTGTTGTAGCGCCACCATCAGGACAATTAGCACACAAATCGCACTGATTGCATTTGGCACAGGGATGGACTTGTGTTCAAAGTTTGAGTTTTTGTGCATGGGAACATGGATTTCTTAGGAAGAATAATAATAATAATACAGGCAAATACAATAGGGTCCACGCAACTTCGCAGCTCGGCCCCTAAAAACTTTATAGAAATAGCTTTCTTTTCAGTTTCAGAAACCTTTTAAGTTACATATAGTTACTTTAAAGTGTAAGCTACTTAAAAGCCATTTGATTCAGAAAACACTATGAAGTGCTGAAAGTTGTTTCTGATATAAATCTATAATTTTGCCTATTTAAGGCCACAACTATATATTTCCTTGATTCATAATTTTGTCTCTAAAATGTTTAAAAGTAGAGGAAAATATCCCATCACAATTTTTCAGAGCTCCAAATGATGTCTTCAAATGTCATGTTTGTATTTTAATAATGCTGCTCCTCCATGCCCTCCTTTTGTACCCTTCAGTTTGTTCAGAGTAGCCAAAAAACTGTGCTCAAGTAAAGTACTGTTACTTTTTAAAAACAAGTTGTCAAATAGAAGTACAAGTAGTCTTGAGTTCATTTTTAGTGTATCAATTTGGAGAACTTCCAAAACTAAAGTCCCATATTTGTATTCGCTTACTTATTAGTAGGGCTGGCCGATAAATCGATTTTATTGATTAACTCAAATGTGTAGTTAACGTTGATTTGTTAAAATGAAAATCGGTTTTCTCCTTAACATCCGCCGACGCTCCCGTAGTTCCGAACGGGCTCGGCCCTCCCCCCACGTGTTTGCCATAGAGCTACACAAACAACATGGTAGTGACAGAGACTAACATCATAGACAGTAAATGAAATGGACAATGTGACGCCGTACATTTCCACGGAGACCATTGAAGTCTCTTTCCCGGTGCTGGCTGAGCGTTACTGAGCAGCCTCCAACTGAGCTTGAAGACGTAGATGTGACGTGAGCAACCTGTCTGAAAGTGTGAAGTCTTCTGGTAGCTGTGCCGAGAGAAATCTCAATCATTCCCAATCTTACAGAGACGGAGAGCGTAGGTATATGTAAGGAGATAACATAGGCACAGGCGAATTACTGATCACTAACATGCTAGTTAACATTAGTAATTAAACCTAAACTGCTAATGGAAGTCCAAACTGCCTGTGAGCTTCTCCTGTACTATACGGTAATTCCTCGACTGTGTGACAGTAAGTCTCGTGGTTATGACCCAATCGTTAGCCTATTGTTATAAAAGCGTCTGCTACGGAGCCATAACATGAGGTACAAGGTAATGGAGCCTTTTATACATTGTCGTGTTTCTTTAGAAATAAACAACGGACAAATAGAGTCTTTAAACGCTTCAGATGTAAAGTTATTCTCTGTTAAAGTGATGCCAAAATGAATGGGAGTCAATGGGATGCTAACGGGGGGTGATGGCTTGATCGCATCAAAATGGCGCCATAGGAGCTACGCTTTGTGGGCGCTCACTTACCCCCTTGACTAACATTAGTTCTTTTCTTAACTAGTCGTTTCATTACTTACTTAACCGTAATCTTCGCTGAAATGACCGGCAGCTCGCGGTGCTCTGTTCCCGGCTGACAGTCACCTATTCTCGGATAACTGAACCAACTACAGCTGACCTGACGGAGCACCATGTGGGGCACCAGAGGCGTTGTTAAGGGACTCTGTTGCGGCTCAACACATCTATTAAATGCTGCTGATACGTCCGAGCTGGCCGAGAGGTCTGTAGCGGCTTAAACAACTAGCAATCACCGCTCTGGAGCATGGAGCTCCTTCAACGTTTTTTACCGCTAATCAGGGATTTTCTATTTTAGGCCATATCGCCCAGCCCTACTTATTAGCTATTATTTCATTAATGTGTACCATGGGCGGGGGAACACACTGAACCAGTAAAGTAAAAAGTAAGCTGGTTATAGAGTAAATGTAACTTTTTACTACCCACCATCCATTTCATTGTTGAAGTGTAATTTTCCAGTCCCATATCTACTATGATGTTGTGTGATGTAAAAATAGCATCTGTAACATTTGCTCCGTGTGTAAACGAACACCAGTATCCAACTATGATGCACTACTACTGTGTGTTACCATGTAGTGTTGATGGATTCTCCTTCTGACTGCCACATTCAGCCCCATTTTAAGATGTCTGAGCTACCTCTGTGTGCCTCGCTCTGACTGGACGTCTCATGTTCCCGCTGCTTTTTTCTTTCTTCTCTTTCTCTCGTTTGGCTGGTGAAACCGTGTCTGCCCCACCCTGTGGTCTGAAGTTCTGCACTCAGTCTTTTCTTGTCAAAGTGCCAGCTCTTAAAGAAAGATATTTTCCTCTGTCTGCTCTGAAAACACCGGGGCTGCTCCTCCTCCTCCTCACCTCCCACCCTGGCTCCCTTTCTCTGACTGTCTTACTGTGTGACGTCTTGGCCACTAAGGGCTACATATTAAGAGATAATTCCATGCCCTGAGGTTACAAACCGGTTCAGACTGGCTCAATGCGTTTTGACTGTGCTCTGTTCCCTGGGCAAATAAATAAATGCATAAAAAACAGAGAATATTACGTCTCAGCCTTTTTTTTATTTATTTTTTTATTAAAGGAACATGACCATAATTTGCAGCAGGAGTGTCACAGCAACAAATCCCGGAAACACACACCTCTGTCTGACAATAAGGAATAATTGGTGACATTTTCCTGTAAATAGTTTTTTCTGATTTTACCTCGGGGAACAAAAGAAAACATTTCCATTTTCTTTTTGTACTTGCTTTTCAAATAGAGAATGCTTCTCTCTTAAATGAACACAAAGGATCACATTATTCCACCTGACTGCTTTATGAGCAAAAGATCAATGGCTTTTTATGAAATAATAAAACAAGTCATTGGGATTTTTTTTTATAAATTCAACTTCAGGATTGTATTGGTGCTCTGCACTGTCTTAAACCAAATAAGTTTATATCAAGCATAATCAAAATCTTTTGTACAAAATGAAAAAGTCTTTGCCGAAGTTGAATATAATGAAAAACGTACTAACCGAACATGTTTTTTCACATTTCTTTCCATTTATTTTGCCAATTACTATTTTGTCTTGCTTTTTGAAGAGAAAATCAATTACAAAACTAAAATTTAAAAATATTTATTTAACAACGACATTTTTTTTAACATTCTAGCACTCATTATACCAACAAAGCACAATACAACTTGAAATAAAACACAAATATTTTTATCTGGCCATCTTTGAGCCCTTCTCCTTGAATGGCCGATGTTATGCCTATAACTGAGCTGAAAGAATGTAATGTACTCTGTACGCCTACAGCTAAAACGTGCATTGAAAAGAGTGCAAAAAAGTTGATGGACCCACAACAAATGAATAATCATCCTAGACATAAGCCTACTTGGTCTACTTCTTCAGGAACAGTGGCAGGTTCTTCTTTATGAAAAGGAGCTTCTCTGCTTCCTCACATGAAAGTGGGTTCCTCGTTACGAGATGTAAGTCAGGCCTCATTCAGATTGACTGCGTCGGTCGTCAGATGCTCCGGCAAAAACGCAGCTCTTTCCATTCATTTTCATTTGGGGTAGTGTGTTTAGGCTGCGGCAGGGCTTACAGGGGACACGCAAAAAATCACAGCGGGCCTGCGGTGAAAAGCTGAGACCGACTCAACTTTTGGAGAAATGCAACTCCACATCACACTGCGGTGGCCATGTAACCGGGGATCAGACTGGTCGGTGTGTTTTGAGGCTCAGAGAGTCCTGGACAGGAAACATCACTGCCTCTATCGCTGCCACAATCAAGTTTTCAAACCCCACGAGGGTAAAAGACGAAACCCAAGCGGAGCACAGTTGACTCGGCGAGTCTGCAGCACAGACGGAGCGAGACTACGTCACCTGTGCAGCTTGTCCAGTCACTGGGAGGGACGGCAGTGCCGATGAAGCAGTGTTGTCTATGCCCTGGTGACAGACTGACAGGCTGGAGGTTGTAGGGCAGCTCAACTTTATATCTATAGCACATTTCAGAAACAAGGCAATTCAAAACGCTTTACATGAAACATTAAAAAAGCAATCAAAAACCGTCATGAAAAGACAGAATATAATCCTGGCTAAAATAGAATAAGCTACAAATACAAGATTAAAAGTTCCAGTGCAGTGTAATAATTTGATTTAATAGGTTGTAGGGAGGGGGTTTATGTTGAGAGGTGTGTTAAATGTTCTAAATAAAAATCAAAATGTTCTAAGTAAATAGGATACACAGGTTTTGAATAATTTTTACACTGAAATATTTTTTTGTTATTTAAGAGGGAATGCACAGAACAAAGGTAGTGTTGGGTACCGGCATTGGATTTCAGGTACCGTTATAGGTACCGGTAAAAATCTGAACAGTACCCAACCCTAACGTTAACCCCAAAAACAAAGGAAAGTATATGATGCTAAATGACAGTAATTAAGTAATTTCATATATCATTGCCGATGTACCCTGAATGAATGAATGAATGAATGAATGAATGAATTAGCCCTGCCTTAACTAACCGTCTGACTAATCCATAACAGAGATTTAAAGCAAACAACTTTAGAGCAAACTGTAACTATACTTTACACTATGATAAAACATTATTTTTGGCATGTTTAACAGTAGAACACGATAACACATTGCATCATATATAACTCCACGTCGCAGAAGATTAACCAGGCATACGTATTACATAGCGTTATTTATTATTCACCACGGATAGGCTACTTTGAAAGAGTAACTGGTTTGTGGCATAAGCCATTACTAGTCTAACAATAGCAATGTTAGCTGAGGCTAGTTCTAATATTAACTTTGGTTACATTGGCAAGGATATATGAAATTACAGAAACTGTATTTGGCGGTGGAACCCAAACGGCGTACGACCCCGATGTTCCCACATGGAGCTGTAGTGAGCGCCATGTCGCTGCCAGGGATCGGCCCGTCTGGCTCCTCAGCCGTACGGAGGAAACGTCAGACGCTAACGGGATGAAGACCTCTGCTGGGTGCACTGTGTTGGTATGAGATGAAGCCTCAACACCCTTTCTTTCTCTCACTTCTTTTGCCATGCTCTTTGTCTCCAACTGCACACTCACCCCTCCTCTTCCCCTTTGCCCCAACCACTGCCCCCCTCCCCTCACATCAGTACCCTCACGCACACAAGCACACCCCCACCCCTACCCCTCAGGCGACAGCAGAACAGGAATTGATTAGAGGCACGGCTTAAAAATAGATGACTGGTTGTCATAGCAACGCCCACAATGAGCTGTTTAGTCTAGTTTAATAAAGAGCAGCGTTGTGTCTGAGCGTGGAAGGTGTGTGTGTGTGTGTGTGTGTGTGTGTTGCCTTACATGCCTTGGTAAGGTAAGGTGTGTGGAGTTATCACACTGGTCCTGCTGGATGTGGCCTGTGTATGGAGTCACTGCAACAACCCCTACCCCCCCCACCTGAATCTGCATCACACAACCATCAACTCCTGAGCCACTCCACACAGCCAATTACAACTCTGTTGCTATGAGCTCCATTCTGATTGCCCTCATTAGTGTCAAAAACTGGCCATATGCAAATGTTGGTCCTATTCCCAACAGCCCTGTCATCAACATCCTTTAGTGTGTGTGTGTGTGTGTGTGTGTGTGTGTGTGTGTGTGTGTGTGTGTGTGTGTGTGTGTGTGTGTGTGTGTGTGTGTGTGTGTGTGTGTGTGTGTGTGTGTGTGTGTGTGTGTGTGTGTGTGTGTGTGTGTGTGTGTGTGTGTGTGTGTGTGTGTGTGTGTGTGTGTATATTGTGCTGAGCCACTGCCTCCTGTTGGCACAAGGAGTGGTTGTTGTTCCAGGACATCTCTCCATCTCTTTTTAGCGCTGGCTAAAGAAGCCAGATGGTAGCTGGTAGGGCCGGAAGATTAATCGAAAATGTATCGACATTGAAATTCTGAATCTGTTATCGATGTATTGTATGTATGTATGTATCCCATGATGATAATTTTAAAAATTTGTTCCTGTTGATAGGCCTACTTTCTACTTAAAACATTATAGCGCGTGTGTAGTCACATGACTTGGCCCGGACCAGTCAGCTGCATGGAAAGCATAACGGAGGATATCTCAAACACAGAGTCCGAGTCAACTGAGCAACTGGCCCAAAAAAATCAGTGTCCATCGTCTGGAAAGATTTTGGCTTCAGAAATGATCATTTAGAACAACGTGATTAATTATTGTTCATTAACCGTTATCGAGGTAAAATGTGCATTTAATCGTGATTTTTGATTTGAGGTCATATGGTGCAGCCCTAGCAGGGTTCTTCAGGGACTGTTGTGTTGATGTTTAGCAACGAGGAGTTTCCACCACACACAGCTTTTTCTCTGCTGTGGACCGTGCATGAGCTGGTCAGGACTTTAAGGCATAAATGCAGCATAAATGTAGCATAAATGAAACAAAATCAAGGTGGAACTGTCCATGTGCTCCAGTGAGTCGTGTGTTGATGCTGTCAGTCTGCTTTCTTGGTTTTCGTAATTCTTTAAGGGTTTCATAATGAGATGCATGGATATGAGTTAGCTTTAGTGTATCATTTTTGATAACCACATGGGTCTGAGTAAATTACTGGACTGCTTATATGATGGATACTTGCCCACGATGTAGTCTTCGGACCAGTTGTAGTTGCAGTTGCTGTGGTGCTCCATCAGTTGCACGGTTTTGTATTTTTTAACCCTTCCTGAGGAGGTGAAGTTTTTGGTCTTCAAAGTTTTGGTATCTTTATCCACATATGAACCAAAAATATCCTAAGATTACAAGATGGTACATTTCAATATTTCGCATGAACTAACGCACATGATTGAATAGGAAATGTACCTCATGTATTCTGTGAGTGTCTATCACTGTGCATTTTGATGAAGATGCAATTGAAACAGGTTTTGGGGGTGTATGTGTAACTGTGTTAACAGTTTGATGTAAGTCTCGGCACTATTTCAAAGTTGCCCACTGCATAACATCATCCCAGAGAGACAGCTCTTGAACATTTTAAAACTATAGCAAGAATTTCAGCATAATTCTGATTAGCTCTACTCTGTTAAGACACATCTAACAATCGACAGGTTGGGCTCGATCTGTGTAAATAAATAAAAGTAAAAAAATCTATGTAAAGGCATAGCTTGCTTTATGAATAAATCAAATGTTTTGGGAAATGCAGAATTCATTTAAGAGACTGCTATGCAAAGTGTAATGTTAAAGGCAACTGTTTTTAATTTATTATAGCCTAGCCCTGTGCTATTATTTATTATTTTATTATTAATTATAGCAATGCTATTGAAATTGTTAATAGGCCTCTTGCATGAGGTTTACCGTAATTCGCTCAATCAGGTAGTAGGGGACTTTCTTGAATTCCATTACTCGTGCACAGTTTTCTTCTCCTCACAAGATGTATAGTGATGATTCCACATGTTATCACTTTGCCCTCAAGCCCCAACTCTTTCACTGCTTCCTTTTTAACTTTTAGTATTCCAGCCTGGCAAGCTTCTAGTAAGCAACGCCTCAGTGGCGACTCACCAGTCCTCTGTGATGTAGTGGCAAGTGATAGTCATGTAGCTCTCAGTCGTTAGGGCAGTCCAGCTATATGTTGTCATTGCAGCCTTGCTGGCATCGCTAGCTCGCTGCACTAGCATCACTGACTTGGCATTCTTGTACCTGTTGTCCATGCATGAGGTGATGGTGCCTCTGGAAGGGATATGGCATGCTTGTTCAAGCAGATGCATCATTATCTGAAATCCGTGGCCGTCAACTATATTGATCGGCATTGTGTCTTTTTCTGTACAGATTGCAGAACAGCAGACTTTTGCTCTGTGCACTCCGCTTCTTGTCACCTGGGGCGAGTGCCAGCTGCTGACTGCTTGAGTGACAAGCGAGCGTGCGCTCTCGCCCCAAACCTCTTTCAATTAATCTTCTACACCCCTGCAGCAACACTTATACAATAAGAAGCTACTCTTTTTATCTCTGTGTCTAATCGGTTGCATGTTTTTATAGAAAAGGAGCTTGACACAACCTTATCACAGCTAAATATTGTATCACTGCAGTCCAAAAAAAATATTTGTATATACATTGTAATGATTCTTCCAAACAACAAACAAAAAGCCTGTTCTGCATTTACAAATATAAGTTTAGTCAATTTAGTTGCACTCTAATAATTCCTAGTTATTATACAGCAATGCTTGTTTAATTCAGGTGAAAGGCCAGAATGAGGCTATATTTACAGTGTTAAGGCCATGGCACTGCTGCCTTCACTCACCTCTTGTAAACTTCCAATGTCCATGATTGTCATGAATCAATACTGTGTATTTTGGTTAACAAAGTGCAATGATCTTTTTTTTTTTTTTTTTTTTCCAGTCTGTCCAATCAACTTGCCTGAATACATTACGTTTGGGTGACAAAAGGGAAGCGTTGTGCGGCAACGACAGTTAGGATTAGGCACCAAAACAACTAGTTAAGATTAGGAAAAAGATTGTGGTTTGGATTAAAACACTCAAAAGTAACACGCATTTCTGAGGTTCAAGTCATTAGTTTTCCCCGATAGGCAAACTCCACTCGGCTTGAATGCGCTGTTTTATGACAGTTCTTTGAGTAATAAGTGGAAAGCATCAAAAAAGAGAAAAATTGACCGAATCCATGGCTCAAACCATGATCCGAACCATGGCTTTTGTGATCCCTGTGCTCCCCTACTCTTACTGTATTATATACCTTTTATATTTTGGATTATCACCTGCCTCCTGAATTTTGTGTTTTCCTTGACAAAAACTAAAGATGTCTCCACTATCAATTTGTCCATACAAGTCATCAGAATGCAGCAGCTGCCACAGCTGATTCTCTGTAATACATTGTTAATATTCTCTGTACTACTTTAAACTACATTTAAGGGCGTTTCTACATCCATTTGTGGCTAACTAGAATGGAAATGAGGCTCTTGTGTGCCAAGCTCCATAATGATTGCTTTATAAATTGAGTTTTATGCATTTGGTGTATTTCTGCCAGAGCAACAAGTGCATAAAATTCACTTGTGAATATATAGAATTGCCTGAATTGGTTGGCAGTTCAATTAAAAGATTTTGTTATTAATGCATTTCATTTTTTTCTGACTTTGCCTCAACACTTATACAACAACACAACTTTTTTGTGTGTTTGTAGTTGTAGAGAGAAAGAATGTGTGTCACTGTTTCACTGTGTTTTAATGCAGCTCAAGTCACCGTACAGTTCTCGTTTACATGTCTGTCTGTTTCTGTTCAGACAACTGAACCAGAATGAGACTAATAGTGCGTTCCATTTGTACTCAGAAGTTGGATTTTCCGAGGTCAAAGTCGGAAACACGCCCCTCAGATTTCCGAGCTCGGAATTCGGACAACCTCAGAGTACCCCGAGCTCAAAATCCAACGTCGCTGCTCGGTGCATCAACAGTTGTGAAAGTGTAGTAATATACATTTTATTATCACTTCTGTCTTATTTGTGTCTCACTAAATCAGTCGTACCACAGTCCTGTCCAGCTTCTATCTATGGTCATGTTGTTAAGCTGTTTGTATGCACAAACAAACGGCGTAATGCGTCGTTATCAATTGGTTTTGCTAACAATGGCTAACCTGGCTAGAGCTAACCCCACAATGAAATATCTGACTTGTAAATGGAATGCATTCAACTCGGATGTGATGTCATTCCCAGCTCCAGCTTCCGAGTTCCGAGGTAAATGGAACGCACTATGAGTACAGCTTCCTGTTGTTCACCCTGTATGACCTCAGAGCCTGAGAGTACGCACAGCCTAAAGCTCAGTGCTGCCACGATTAACATGACCTATATACCAGCAGTAAGAACTGCTGATGGCTGCCCTCACGCTGCTCTATATCATACCGAGGCATCATTCATCTTAGGGGATCTTGCTGGGATTGTCCACGGCAACAATCTTTAAAACTCCTCTTGTCTGTAGTCAAACTGTTTGATTGTACCAATGAAACAGCAGGATGGATGGATGGATGGATGGACGGATTTTTTTTTTTATTGATCCCAAAATGGGAAATTTCGGTGTGACAGCAGCAAAATAGCAGACACACAGCACACATACAGAATATAAAAGAAATAATAAATAGGATAGAATACAAGAACAAATATTCAAAAAATGAAGATTAAAAAAAATACAAAGTGGAGAATGTACAACGTATATATACACGTTGGGAATAAAAATGCAACTAAGTACTTAAATAGTATTTATAAAGATGTAAGTAACACCTATGTTTGTGCAGTATTGTGATGAATATGAGTCTTGTCTAACACTCAGTGATAAAGTGTTAAAAAGTTGTATAGCTTGTGGTAGGAATGGATAAAGGTACAGCATATATGTAATTTTCAATTTTATTTATAGTATCCAATCATAACCAGAGTTATCTCAGGACATTTCACAGATAGAGTAGGTCTAGACCACACTCTATAATTTACAAAGACCCACCAATTCCCCCAAGAGCAAGCATTTAGTGCAACAGTGGCGAGGAAAAACTTCCTTTTTAGGGAGAAACCTGGGACAGACCCAGGCTCTTGGTAGGGGGTGTCTGACGGTGCCGGTTGGGGGTGTGATGTACAGCAGCAATTGTAGTAACAATAAAGATAATGGAACTTTGACTAGCAGTGTTTCCCGCAGATTAGGAAGCAATTTGTGGCGGTGGGTATCGCCCCATGTCACCGGCGGGGGGCTTCAATACATAACGAATCTATCTATATCTCTCTCTCTCTCTCTCTCCCTGACCCTGTCTTTCACTGGTTGAAGCCTGAAAATATTGTTAACTAATTAATAACATAACTAATTCCACTGGTGGGCCTGTTGAGCTCTGTTTCAGACTGATGGCTCCGGTTCAGGCTGGTCCTCATCCTCAACACGGGCCTTTTTCAGTCGCGGAAAATACTGTTCAATACTCATCTGGATTGAAGCAGCAAGCATTCAGTGGAAGAGTAAAACCTGACATAACATTATTTATAATACGTTTATTTGATACAAAGCTGCTACATATAGTGTTTTAACCTCGACAACCCAACTGCATTTTACCACAAACTTGCGACTAGTTAACTTTCTAAAGCGGGCGCAATCGCCTTAAACATAACCATTTCCGCGGTGCCTGGAAGGTGACGTTGGGGGCTTAAAAAAAAACAACGCCGTGTGTGTGTGTGTGACAGAGAGACGGAGGAGAGCACGGAAAGGAAATATAGAAGAACGTATTTTAAATTAAAAAAAAAAGAATAACGAAATGCATTGTGCGGCTGCCGGTGTTGATAGTGAGGCGCATCGCCACACAATAGTCTATGTGTGGGAAACACTGACTAGAAATAGTAGTTGTAGTAGTTCATGGTGTAGCAGGGCACTGTAGGGTATATCCGAGATGTTCACAAGTCATTTTTTGGAAGTCCAAGTCAAGTCTCAAGTCTCTGGCCATCTGATCTGTCCCTAACACTGTATTATTAAATCTTATGAATTCAAAGCATGTCCTGTAGCTACCATCCATACAGTACAGTATCAACATCATTTGAAGGAGAGCTTTATGGGCTCTACTGCAATGCAACCTGAAGAAACACAAATTAAGAACTGTTTCAATTTCATAACTGTATTCTTCAAGATTTTGGTATCTGCACCAAAGAATACATGTTTGTCTGTGTTGATGAAGTCTGACGTTGTTGATCCGGCATCATTTATCTTGGTCCACACACCTTGCATGTAGCTGTTGGCTTACTGCCACTGGTTACCAAGTTATTGAAAGCTAAACTAATGACAAAAGGCACAACTCCGGGAGGACTTGGTGTCGCCATCGTCAATGTATTTGTTAATATGGGAGTGTGAGCACATAAGGCATAACGCATGCGTTACGTTGCACATTATGGCAAAGGGCAGGGGACATGCAGCTCGTCATACGTTTCCCCAAAGTATATGCGCCAATAAAAGAAAATAGAAATACATGAATACATTTAGATTTAAAAAGCAATAATTGCATGAAAACAGGTTGTTGATGAGTCTCGAAGCTCGAGTCCGAGTCAAGTCTGAAGTCTTTTGGGTCGCAAGTCAAGTCTGACGTCAGCTGTTTGTGCAACTTAAGTACAACTCGAGTCCGAGTCTCAGACTCAAGTCCCCATGTCTGGGGTATATATATATATTATAATAGCAATAAAGATAATTGAACTAGGACTAGAAATAATAGTAGTTGTAGCAGTGCAGGGCGTCGAGCAGGACCACAGCAGCAGCTGCCAGTGCAAATGTTCCTATTTCTTTTTCTTTGAACCATTCATTTGTAGACAAGCTGATATTTCTTTTGTACCATAGTTGCATCCATTAATGTAAGGTATATAGTAAATTGATTAAAAAAGGAATGCACTATAGCAGTATATAAAAGGGTGTAACTTTGGTTTGAGAAGTGGGGGGGGGGACACAAAACAGGGGGTCCTCCGCCAGAAAAATGTTATAGATTCGAATCTCCTTTCCTAAGTTCCTTAAGTCATTTTTATAATGTGCAAGAGTTTAGTATCATCTCAAATGTTATAGTTGTAGTTCAAAGAATTAGTTGATTAATCTATTAGTGGCCCAGCAGCAAATTAGTCCACAACAGTACAGAAAACTTCATGTGGTAGTGAACTGAACACCCTCTGTTGTTTGAACAAAAGGGTTAAATTACACTCTGGGCAATTTTAATGGGCTTTCTTCACAATCTTTTGATACCAAGTCTGACCTGCTGATTCCGATTGTCTTTCGTTTTGAGAAACTATAAGCATACACAAACATTCATGTCACTTTTCTTTAATGGAAAGTTCAATTGTATATTCATAATAAAACATGAAAATAAAAACATGACAGGACCTTCTCTCACTCAAACGAATCTCAAAATAACAAAGGGCTCTGTGTTTTACATTCACAAAAGAAGAACAGGTGTACTGTATGTATATGTGTACTATTGGAGTCAACTATTTATCATCTATTTATCCACTTATATATACAAAACTATGAATCAGTATCCATTTACAAGAATGTAAGGATGTGTGTTTGTGTATTATATTACTGTCGGAGCTGAGCCCCGATATTTGCCACCGATTGATTTGACACAAATGGTACTCTGGGTAGTAACGCTGTAATTCCGTCGGTACCCTAAATAGTACCAAGTTCGGTACCCAACCCTAACTACAGACGCCAGCGGTGTGCTGAGGCGCTGGCTGCTGCACTTTGGGGTATCATGATTATGGCCAAAATGGTAATCATGATTTTGATCAATATTGAGATCACAATTATTAATTGATTTTAGGAACAAAATATTTGTATTGCACTTTCACATGTAACAGAGCATGGTCTTCACTTCCACGGTGTGCTACATCCCTGCTAATGTGCAACTCCTTACATCCACATTAGACTTTCACCTGAATTTAGTGCATCTGCTAGAAGCAAAATGTAAATACAATTGTACCAAAACTTTTAAACCAAAAATGGAGAGTCAGAATCACCTGTTTCTTGAGTAGTTGAAGGAATAGGTTAGCATCCTCCCAGCTATGTAATTGCTACCTGTTAATTGTATGTTTTATACGTTAATAAATTATAACAATTGTCCAAACTGTTGATTATATTAATTTTATTAGGCCTACATTTTCCATTTGCTGTCAGACAAGTAAAACATCTTTTGGCTGAAAAAGCCCAGATTTTGAATTTCAGAACGGCATCAATTGAGGTTTGACAAAAATGGTTAACTATTTTTAGTTTTGTGTTTAGAGGTTTGAGAAATTGAGATAAAATTTCAGGAAACCTGTTGAAACCAAACAGTGAAAAACTAACACCAGCGGCGAGTGGCGTCCTCATGCCTGCCTCACATCTACTGACTGTGCACGGCGCAAGAGAGACGGTCACTGCATTAACTTACAAAAAATAATAATATACTAGGGATGGGGCCGATCCGATTCGGTATCGGGACCGATACCAGCGTAATTCACGTATCGGATTTTTCCAATCCAACCTGCGGAGATATCCGATATCCATGAGCCATGTCTATGAAGGTAAATATGGTGCAAAACGTGAGAGCTTGTAGAATACAATGTGAGAACTTGCAGAACAAAAAAATTGAACTTGTATGTTAAAATTTGCACTTGTAAAATAAAAATTTGCACTTGTAAAATAAAAATTTGCACTTGTAAAATAAAAATTTGCACTTGTAAAATAAAAATGTGCACTTGTAAAATAAAAATTTGCACTTGTAAAAATTATTCACATTTGAAGTCACAAAAGAAAAAAAACATGAGAGCTTGTACAAAAATCTGAACTTGTAAATTGAATTTGGCACTTGTAGAAAAAATATTCACAAATGTGTAGATTGATATTTGCATGAACACAATGACAGCTGCAAACTTGTAATGCAACATTTACTCATGTACTCTTTTTTTTATACTCAGGTTGATATTCCATCACAACCACAACTCAGTGATTACAACCTCCGAATCTGTCACTGTATGCGCGCTCGCCATCACAAAGAGGCGAATCTGCGCCTCGACTTTTGCAACACTTGTTCGCGATACATTTGGTGCAAAACTAATTTGTACCTGTGGACTTAGGCTGTGGAGCTCTGATCCAACAGAACGGGAAAGCAGGGTTTCTATCGCCAGATGAGGGACAACTCTGTCCGGCTTATTTAGCTATGTCGCATGGAAGCCTGGTTGAATAGCAAGCTAGCGTTAGCTAACTAACCAACCAGCCTGATTCTAAATAAATACCTTTTAATTATCTTAACACTTTTTAACAGTCAAACTGAAACACTGGCGGTGAGCTCCAGGTCCTGCAGACGGACCGCCGTCACCAGCGGGTATCGGCCAGCGAGAGCAACATCGCTATTATTGCCAGAAAGCTGCCGACCTCGACCTGCAGTCGGAGCTCCAGCGGGACACAGAGAGCCCCGCGCACCGGTAGCAGCTCACCGCTAGTGTTGGTGGAATAGCAAGCTAGCGTTAGCTAACTAACCAGCTTCTAAATAAATACCTTTTAGTTATCTAAACACTTTAACAGTCAAACTGAAACACTGGCGGTGAGCTCCAGGTCCTGCAGCCGCAGACGGACCGTCATCAGCGGGTAACACGTGCCAAGTTCTGCATCCCTGCCAAGACTTCCATCCATAAGGGGAAATAATGATTTTATAAGGCAAAGTAGCTACTGTTTAATTAAAATGTAGGCTATATACATTCCTTTGTCATGTTCATCAATGATGATTATTTGAATTTTACAACGTTTAGAGACATCAATGTTTTATCAGACTATCATTTCCTTGCTACCTGGGTGCAAATCTCGGCGCCAACGAGGGTTAAGAGATGACGCTATTCGGCAAAATAATTGCCTGCGCGCCGGCAGGTGGATGTAATTCTGCAGAAGCTATTGTTGCTGCCTGCGGGTGCAATGATTGGCAGTGAGGCCAACATCAGCAAAGCAAGCTGTGGTCATGGCCGGGGATGTGCCGATGCTACCGGTGCGGGGCTCTCTGTGTCCGGCTGGAGCTCCGACTGCAGGTCGAGGTCGGCAGCGAAGCTTTCTGGCAATAATAGCGATGTTGCTCCGCTGGCCGATACCGCTGGTGACGGTCAGTCATGTTTCAGTTTTGACTGTATTAAAAGGCATGTTAATAGATTATATTTTTTTAGTAGTGCAAATCCAGTGTATTCAGACCAAGCTTACATAGCTATCATAAGCGGACAGGTTGTCCCTCATCTGGCGATAGAAACCGGTTTCCTTGTTGGATAAGAGCCCACAGAGTCCAGCAAATTAGTTTTGCAAAATCGCAACAAATGTTGCAAAGAAATAAATTTTCCTTTGTGATGGAGTGGATGAATACAGTGACAGAACGAGGAGGTTGTAATCACTGAGTTGTGTGTGATGAAACCTGAGTAAAAAAAAGTACATGTGTAAATGTTACATTACAGT
Source organism: Perca fluviatilis (assembly GCF_010015445.1). Classification (NCBI taxonomy): domain Eukaryota; kingdom Metazoa; phylum Chordata; class Actinopteri; order Perciformes; family Percidae; genus Perca; species Perca fluviatilis. Next base: position 736,087 of record NC_053124.1, on the reverse strand, counting down.
TTGCTTCATTGTGTGCAGCAAATATCAATCTACACATTTGTTAATTTTTTCTAAATACAAAATTCAATTTCGAACCTCAATTTCATGTTTTTTTTATTTGAATTAATAATTTTGTACAAGTTGCACAAATTTTGTATTACCAATGCAAATTTTTTTAATTACAAGTGCAAATTTTAACATACAAAGTTATTTTTGTTCTGCAAGTTCTAATTGTATCTAAACTCACGTTTACCTATTCTCATGTATCTCTTTAACATTTGTGTGTGTGTGTGTGTGTGTGTGTGTGGTGTTTGTGTGTGTGTGTGTGTGTGTGTGTGTGTGTGTGTGTGTGTGTAATGTAGTCTTAGGTGCAGAATTGAATTACATTACACTTACAAATGTTATAAAAGCTAAAAGTTATCTGACATTTTTGCTAGGTACAGTAATGTTAACCTCAATCAACCAGTGTCGGCAGCTCTTTGAATGCTGTTCAATGAGAGAAGCTAGTTGTTGTACCAGTGCTATGTGTTGATATTAAAGCCAAGCTTCTACTGTATGGTAATCTTCACTGACTAGCAGGGAGGACCCACCCACTTTTTTTTTCTTCCAACATGTAAATTTGCCGGCACAGAATCAGACTGATGGCTGATCAAGCTGAAAGTCTTCAGATTCCGGTCACTGGTCTTTCTATTTCTATTCAAGGTACAAGTTAACGCTAGCGGTAGCTAGCTTGGTTGGCAGAACGTTGCTGAACAAGACATTTCTAGGCAACCAAAGTGTTCCAATTAACTTTGATGAAAAAAAAAAAGAATCAGAAAAAGGTTTTATTGCCACAATAAGTACACTTATGTGGAATTTGCCTTGGTGAAAGGTGCATACATAAATAAACAAACAAACGTATTAAACCTGAGACTAGCGACTGAGGCCATAACACGTTGGGAAAATGTTCATTGAGGTAATAAATCAAGGCAGAAGTAGGGTCATTTAAAGAAACTGCCTTCTTTTTGGAGCCAGTGGAGTTGGCCCCTGCTGGAAGTTAGACTTAAGGCACTTCTGCATTGGCTCCACTTTTTAGGCCCAGAAGTTGCCAGATGGCTGATATGTTCTCACATGTTTACTTGTCATAAGTACAAACACAGTCGTAAAGGCCTATTGAATTTGGTGTCTCTGGAGGAGCTTTGTCATGTTTTGGGGTTAACTTGGACCTAGCAATTTTTTAACTGACAGCCTATGCAGGGCCTGAAATACATTTTTCAAAATGGGGGGAATTTCCCCTTTAAATGCTTCACACAGTGGGGATTTATAAACTTTGGGGCGCATACTACTTGTGATCTTAACTACATGTCTTATTCTTACCTTAGATTGCATTTTGTCGCTCTCTTAGGGCTGGGCGATATGGAGAAAATCAAATATCACGATATTTTTGACCAAATACCTTGATATCGATACTGCAATGATATTATAGTGTTGACTATTGGTGCTTTCACAAAATATTTACACAATGAGATTTTAGATGAATAATCATCAGTAATGTGGATATAATGACTAAGTGGGTAAAGGCAAATAATAGAACAGTTACAACAGTCTGGTAAGTTCAGAAAATGACATCACTTTACTGTAATGCAGCCTTTAAAACCAGGAAAAGACAACACTACGATATTACGATATCCAAAATCTAAGACGATATCTAGTCTCATATAATGATATCGATATAATAAAACGATATATTGCCCAGCTCTACGCTCTCTTCTAACTTTGGCCATTCTCTGAACTATATACATTGCTGTAATCGGTCTCATTCTCCTCTTCTCTCTTAGTGGTCACCTCTTTGAGCTGCATCAGTGTCCTTTCCTTTGATGGCTCTCTCTTCTCTCTTGTCTTCATGCTCTTTTTTTATCCCTGTCCACTCCGTCTGCTCCATCTCTTTCCACTTCTTAACAGCTTTGTTAAAAAAAAAAAAAAAATTCTCTTGGGGAGGGTAAGCTTGTGATGATGTTTTGTAACATTGACTAGTAAAGGGCACAGTGGCGTACATTTTAGAAGTTGAGCAGCTCATTTCACTGTTAGTGTAAAACTTGTCTTTTGGCTCCTGCTTCTTAGTAAAATTAGAGTCTGATAAACGCTGTTGCTCTTGCTCTTGAGGGAATTACTGGAATTGTTGGAATTGTTGGGGCTTTGTAAATTATAGAGTGTGGTCTAGACCTACTCTATCTGTAAAGTGTCTCGAGATAACTTATGTTATGATTTGATACTATAAATAAAATTGAATTGAATTGAATTGTTGACACACTGCCTATCCTATCGTGTTCCGGTGTTTTTTTTCGGAGCAGGTTCCACACATGGATGCAGCGCTTCAGCCAGCCGCCCTTGTTTGCATGTGTCCATCGAAGCAGTGCATTAGGGCAGTCATACATCACTATAAAATTATGCAGCGTTAGAAGTGCGATTTGCAGGAATCAATGACATTACCTGCAATTCCACATTTAAATTCAGGCCCTGCTATGTTAGGAATAGGAGTTGGAGTTTACCAGACAGGGAGGGTCTAAAGAAAGATGCTTCTGGTTGCATTGTGGGAAATGTAGGATGCAGTGTATTTCAAGTCAGGATATTTCAGCTTCTGCTGCACAGATTTTGAACATTCTTCCCTGAAGGACTTTGGTTTAGTTTTGTCTGTTTGTTGACCTAATGGACTGAAATCAAAAGAGTTCAGTGCATGTTTGTTAGAATGAGAAGAGGACCTAGGCAGAGCGACCGAGCTAGCCCAGCCACACAGTCAAGTGAGCAACACTTTGAGACAAGTGTAATGACAGCCCTGACCAAAATGTTAGACAAGCTTGTTCTGGTTTTTAGGAAGGGCCCAAATCATTTTCTTGTTGATTGGTAGACGATGGAAACTCTCGCATGTATGCGTCCAGACCGAATGGAGCCCTGCATGAGAAAATGCAGCCCTCTCATTCATTTGAATGCCAGTCTGTTGACCAACGCAGGAGGCACAAAAAGGCATAAAAAATAATTTTACTAATACTCCCTATGCCTTTTTTCAACATACGTTACAAAGTGCTTTTCAAAGAAACGCAATAAGAAAATCCTGTGTGAAATTGGAAAAAAGATGATTTAAATCCCAAACTGTCTGATCAGAGAATTAGTAAAAATGTAACCTTTGTAGCTTTACATGATACTGATTTGGGTTCAAGGTCCTTTTGTGTCATGGCAGCCATTTTGCACCCATCACCACCATTTTGACGATAGGATTAATGGCACAAATGGAGACGGTGGGTGATTCGCAGCACCGGATCAGTAATTGCACATTTTTTTCCTTTTTTTTTCTTCTTCTTTGGGTAGAGATGGGAAGTCAGGGCTGACACATCTGGCTCCTGCACCTCAGCGATAAGCCTGACGTCCACCGATGAATCAAACTGTTGAAAAATGAAACAGAGAACGCTCCCCCGGTCGTGTGTAAAAAGCCGAGTCCAGGAGGAGGAGAAGGTGGAGGTGGTGGAGAGACAGAAGGCGGACTGGGAGGAGTGGAGTTGCATCAGCCAAATGAATTGTCATGATGCAGATTGTGCATGAAATGAGCAGCAGATTCCACAGTGCAGTTGCAAATGGCCTTATTACCATTACACTCAGTCAGCTGGCAATAGGCGCATTTGGCAAACGGTGTTTACCTGGTGTTGAGCCACACAGACCAGGGCAGGACAGACCAGGACAGAGAGGGTGGTCTCGAGTGTGCATTTGACAAGGGCCGCTGGTTTAATTCTGAGGAGGACATTTTAGCAGCAGCCATCTGATCGACAGCTCTGTGCATAAAGAACATGGTGCGTGTGTGTGGGGGGGGGGATGGGAGGAGGGAATTAAGAGTTGGCATTACATCAGGAGAGAGTTGCCATCTCTGCCTCCTTTCTAGCCCTGTTCACACACGCACACACAGCCTACACAAAGACTTGTGCGAGGATAGCGCAAGATGAAGAAAAAAATCCTTCTGCTCTCAGTGTATCTTGGCTGTGTCACTCCTTTATTACCCCCCCATATACGCACACATGCCTACACAGGCTCCATATCCACTTTTGATTGGCTGGTGTAATATTAACAAATGAAGCTCTCAGCTCTGGCTACATTTAAGGGGCCCCTGAAAGTAAGCATGTGTTTATTTTTACAGTAAAAAAAAAGGGGGAGGGAAAGACTGAGGGTTTGAGGAATTGGGGGAGGGTAAAGGAGCAGGGAGGGGTTTCTTTGTGGTACTATACAGCTGGAGCAGGAGAGGGGGTTACAAAATCCTGCCTTCTGTTGGAATGTTGTGCTGTACGTGGATGTCTGTACACTTTGTATCTGCTGTTTAATGACCGAGGGCTGCTACTACTTCTCTACGTGGTCCTCTACACTTAACCCTGTGTTACTGGTATGAGGAGCCTTCCGTCAGATTTTGATAAAGATGTCTACCTGCCCAACTTTGTCAGTGTTAGATTTATAAAAAGTGTGTTTTTGGCTCTAGGTGGAGCTACCTTTGCCCTCTATCAGCTTCCACCCTGTCTCTTTGTGCCTCTCTCTTGCAATGTCTGCTTTTCTTTTCCTTTATTGCATTGGCCTGGCAGAGCGCCCAAAGCTAGAGGGGTGGGGTGGTAAGGAGGTAGTGGGAGGGATTAGGGGGGCGGGGGGTAAGGAGAGAGTGTGTGGCTTGTGTAGCAGCTGACTGAAACAGTCATTATATTATGTAAAGGAAGGCGGCGGCAGTGGCTGGGAGGAGGGGGAGGTGAAGGGTGTGAGGTGCCAGTTACTGACGCGCAGCACAAGGCCGACCCTGATTGGCTCATCAGCGCCATTCTCAGTGGTGCTTTCTGGCTCATTAAAGGTGGAGGCTCGGCAGAGAGGTTGCAGGGGCTGCTTGTGTTTTTTCTCCCAGCAAATGGAGGCGACGACTGGGCTCCACCGCTGCGTCACTAATTAATTAGAGAAGAAAAAGTGTCGGGGAGGGCCGTACTGCGCGATCATTAAGACTCCTCCCTGTGTTGAAGAGGCTGCTGTAGATGTGATGGATAACTGAGACGTTATGGACAGAATGAAGAGATTAGAGCGGTGGCAGCCACAGCACCATGATACAATAGATGAGGGGAAACGATAGGACAACATCAGCAGGAACGATCTGCTAATAGGAAGCTGATTAAGTGATGACAGGCCAATTAAATCTCTGTCTGAATTACAGTCACTGAAGCTCTGCCGTACATGACATTTTTGCCTAATTCGGTGTCGGTCCAGGTGTTGTTAATTCTGTGGTGCAGTGCTGGAAACTAAAGCATCCATTTGCATGTTGTCTGGCCACACACATGATGCACCGTCTGTCATAATGGAGGAGAAGCCTGCAGAGTTTTAGTTATTCCCACCTAGAAAAACGACTCACTGCTACCAAACAAGGACAGAAAACACGGAGGATACAGGATATGTTCTCTCCATAACCATAACTACTACATGTAAGCTCATTACTGCTGATTATTTCCGATGCATGCTGAAGAACGGTATGTGTATACAGTATGTAGACACTTAACAGGCAGCCACTGGGTTCCATTCATTTGTTTCTTGGCAGACTCTTGAAACTTGAGTTTTGTAATCCATCCCAGTGAACATCCGGTCTTTTTAAGTTACGTTGTGTTCACAAGTGCAGATTAATTTGAAAAGTCTTCACAGCAATACCGCACAACAATGATGTTGAGTTCATGAAGAACGGAAATAAAAGGAAACCATAGTCAGCAGCAGTAATATTAACTCTTCATGATTTGTAGAAAATGGCCCAAAACATGCCAGACGTTCATGACTGAGGCCTGTACTACGAAGGAAGATTTGGCGTTACCGAGGTAACTTCAGGTTCAACCCAGGGTTGGATCACTTGTTACCGGGTTCAATCGCCATGGTAACTTATGCTGAACACCTGTTGGAGATCAGAGATCAACCGGTGTTAAAGCTCCGCCTACTGACCAATCAATACTCTGCTGATAATGGGAGAGAGAGACAGAGAGACACAGAGAGAGACACACAGAGAGACACAGAGAGAGAGAGAGAGAGAGACAGACAGAGAGAGAGACAGAGAGAGAGAGACACAGAGAGACACAGGGGCCGACTGGAGAGAGAGAGACCACACAGAGAGAC